>NW_010972598.1:6151037-6207858 GCF_000737465.1 Haliaeetus leucocephalus | reverse complement strand
CCAGAGAAGGGGAGGGGGGGGGGGGGGGGGGGGGGGGGGGGTAAAAAAAAATAAAAAAAAAATGCACCAAACTCCTCATAGATTCTTATTAACCAATACCATTTTTTAGCAATCTTTACTAATTGCAAATAGAAGCTATATACCTGTCAGTCAAGTTCTTGTATCAGTGAAAATTTTAAACAAACAGAATCCAAACTGTCTTTGTTTCCTTTCATTATTTCCATTCATGAATCAAAGTGTCAAAGGGCAGGATAACAAAAAAGAACCCTACTTATTGAGCATGAAATAATCTGTTTTCTACAGGGAGACTCAAATGACATCCAGAACATAATTTACATGCATGCATATTATCTCTTCAGGACAGAAAGAAGTATGGCAGACTGGATGACTCTAAGACATTTCCCTATCTTAAAGTTATCTCTGTGCTTCCAACATTTCATAGTAATTACTATTTCCTTGTAAATATATTTATCCTTAAAATACTGATAATACAGAATTTTAATTCTGGTTTCATCTTTGAGAATATAGTCTTCAACACATAATGACACAGGCATGTCAAACAAAATTAATACAAAGAAATATCAGTCAGCAGATAAACACAAGTAAATTTTGTATAATACTTTATATATTCAGTGTAGTTCAAGAGCTTACAAAGTAGGGAGTAAAGATCTGTTTGCATGACATGTACTTTTCCTCAGCTAGTAGAACCTATTCTGTAAGAGAGCTCAGATTAGACAGAGCATGAATTATTCTGGAAGACTAACGATGATTCACCTTCAGTTACAATACTGAAACATTGCATTGAAGCAAGTTCCACTCAAAAACAAAAAAGTAATTTTGAGTGGTCTTCTCAAGCAAGTTGAACAACCTCTGAATCCTCAGTAGAAACCGTACTGTGTACAGGCTCAGAAATTGTCATATGTCCACTGATTCTTGAATTGCCCCTTCCTGCTTGCATGCATGTATTCTCATTTAAATTGTATAATCCCCAAGGCAGGGACTATTTCTTTGTCCTTTTCCAACAGGATTCTCATATGATGACCCCACTGTACAGGATGCTAAATACTCTGATAATCCAGTTGATAAACAACAAGTGTACCAAGTCACTTTCAGAGGCAAAGCTTAGAAAGATAGACAGGACTTGTGCACCACATTCACATCATCATTCAAACACAAGGACTAACATGTACTGACTCTAAGCAGTCATTTGCATAATCCAAAAGGAAAGTCAGTAGTTGCTGAATAACCTGTCACATGAAAATGAGCTTTTGACAACCAACTGTATGTATTGGGATAACACTCAAAAGAGAAGTTCAGGAGCTGTAAACCAACTAGCAGAAGATTATACAGAAAGGAGAACATTCATATTGTATATTGAGAAAGGAACATACTACACGTTTCGTTTCAAAACAAACTTCTTAACTTCAAGTTAATACACATTAACAAATACTGAGAATGCTAGGGTTTTTGTGTAGTTCTTATAAAATACTGGCAGAAACAAAAATCAACTCAGTGATTTAGAGGAAATAATGGAAGTGTATTCTGTTTTAAAATAACAATGAAAAGAACATACTTACCTTCTTCCAGAATTAGTCACATCAGAAATTATCATCTTTGTTATCATTCTAGCTCAGCACACAAAACAGTTGTCAAAATTCCAATGGAAAAATCACTCTGCCCAAGAGCAGGCATAGAGAAAACCGGGGAAAAAAAAACACAACAAAAAACAAACCACAGCCCACAGAATATTAAGAAATGTCTTGTCCAGTTCATAAAAAAAAAAAAAAGTAGCACTGTAAGAATTTTTGCCCTCACAATATATAACAAATTGCTACAGATGGAATGATATTATAGAAGAATTAGAAGTAGTTAAGTAACATCATAATCTATACTTATCAAGCTATAAAAACATAAAGCAGAGGGTGATTTCTAACAGAAAAATGTTTACATAAATTTCTGCCTGAATGTGTTAACACTGTTATTTTCTAGAGAAATTATCTCAAACTTTTGGGGGGATATGTGTGTATAAGCTGTTTTCACATACTGCATGCAATTGCTTTCGATTATTCTGAAAAAAATTAAGAATATTGGAGTTGGCACCTCCTGGGGTATCTGAAGAAATGGTTTTTAATTAAAGGTTAATAGGAAAGGAGAGACGTGCTAACATTTTGACTGTTATTTCACATTCAGAAGTAGAAATTTGGAAGCAGGTTCAGAGGCTGCAATGAAGTTGAATAACAAAGTCAAGTACTGGAAGACAAGAAATTGTTCAGTAAGAGAGAACAAGATTGCAAGCTTTGACTTTTCATAGTCAGTATGTCACAAGAATTCATAAGAGGTAATTCCATTTTTTATAAGTCTACTACAGTGAGGCCCAAAATAAAGTTTTTTCATCTACTCAGCGAAAAGATAAAACAATAAATCTATTAAACAGCTGAGGCTGCCTATTCCATGGAGCAGGTTTCAGATTCTGACTCAGTAGTCAAAGAGTGCTTTTGAAATGTACAAAGCCATTTTTAGCCAGAACAAGGAAGTTCTTTCATAGGTTTCTGTTATAACTGTGTTTCAGAGTAAAATGCTGCTTCAGACAGGAGCAGAGATTAAGCCTGTCATGTTCACTGTGGAGAGGTCAGACTATTTGTATTGTCCTTGTATTCCATGGTATGAGCTCAGAAACCCATGCATTGGACATTGTCTCCAGAGATCCCTAAATTCCTCCAAACAGCAGAACACTTAGTACTAGAACAGTATACTACTTCCACCAGAAATACTCTCTCCAATGCATCATGAGGCATACTGCATATGACTTTTAAGGGCATCTAATTTTTCTGAAGTAGAAAGAGCAAGCCTCCTTAAAGCACAAGACACACCCAGTACATCCATCAGTGAAAGAGATAACCAAAGAGGGTGCATGGATTTTAATCGTGGGGACACAACGGCTTGAGTTTGAGAAACAAACTCCCTATTCTATTCCAAACATCTTCTGTTTTGACAAATTACCATCAATAAGACTGTTAGTGCCTAATGGAAACAGACATTCCAAAGCAGATTCAATGGTATAAACTGTAAGGACTATAAGTGATAACCGAGAAAAGGCTGAACTTTTGTTCTGCTTATATTCATGCGAAATGGATATGTCATCCTACAGGTCGCCATATACTTACTTGCAGTAGACCTTGCTGGCTTAAAATAATCAGAGATTTGCATTTAAGGCATATGTACAAGAATATATTTTACAGACAACCTCTCAAAGGTTCATCAACTGTATAAAACTGAGTACCACGGAACATCTGGATATGACATTAATACTGAGTGCCTATTACACTACTTTATTATACATACTATTTTATCCCATTTCCTGTTGTACAGGGATATTTGAGAAAAAACTGCAATGATTAAAATAAGATTTGAGCAACTTTGCTAAACACAGATTTTGTTTAGATTTGTCCTTATATTTCCCCCCCAATATCAGACATGTTCATGTTCTTTGTGAGTCTTCCTGTAATAACACTATCTGGTGATGCTCAAGTTGGTCTACCCCAGGACTCCCATTTCCGTATCTATTAGAAAGGCTTACACAAAGTTAATTGTTCCAGCTTCTTTGGGAAAAAAATAGTATTCTAGAAAAACACTATTTTGGTGATGCTCTAGAGAATTCCAATAGACAGGCCTTACAACTGTAGGCCTGTGAAAGCAGAGGGTTATCCTCCAGCTCCTGCCCTGTCAACTAATTAGGCAAATTGCAAATGCACTATACAGCCTCTCTGCATATATGCAGCATCATCCAGTGATTCCTCAAACATTCTACAGTTTCCCAATGGAATGCACAAAGCCAACGTGCTGATTCCCTTCCCTTCTTCTGCTAGACCTATCACATTCGCATGACATTTCCAAACACCACCTGGCACCCAACAATACAGTTTGAGCAAAAAGCACCTCTGAGTCAGCCAGCCTAGAGGCTGGCTGTTCTACGGCTTCATATGGCTATTACCTAGTTCTTACCAAGTGAGTATTTACAATAAGGAACACAGTGTTTCCAAAATTTTTTAGTGTGGCTCCTGTTAAAAATCCTGTCTTTGTGCCATCCTGACCAGCCACGTTCCTCCAGGATGGATGAAAATAGTCTGTAATCACTAAATGCAACTGCAGACATTCACTTACACACTCTTCAGAAACTGAGCTGCTGCAGCTAACACCACTTTTTCTAACATTTTGCAACCTCTGGGCAATGAGGAAATCACGAAGTGGATAAATGCCATTTTAGAAGTTCAAGTTAGTTCATTTCTAGGGGGAAAAAAAGAGCTGAAGTCCACTTCATTGTTAAAGCAAAGGAGAATTTGAATAATCTCACCCATCATAAAAGTTCACAACAATGAAAAAACCTAAAAGAACATGCTCTCTCTCTAATTAAGAAAGAAACACTGAAGACTGCCTATGACAACAGACGAAGTGTTCAAAAACTCAAAACATTCTAGTGTGGAAGAGATATAAACTATTCAGTAAGAAGGGAGTATAGAGGCACATTTTATGAAAAACTAGCTTTGCTTCTGTTTCTTATGTTTTCAAGCCAGTAAAATAGAAAATAAGTTTTATGCCATGTCATTTGGCAGTAGAATGGCTCTGATGTCATAGTTCTGAATTATTTTTAGTAGTAATGAAGGAAGTGGTTGATTAAATTAAAATAAGTTTTAAAGAAAAAGGAAACATTAGCCTTTACCTCCATTGTTTTTTATGGAAACTGTTTTAGTTTGGCCTTGTTTTTTTTATTAACTGGCATGAACTGTGAGGTAGCATAAACTGGTAATGTTACCAGCCAGTTTTCTGAGTCTTTCAAACTGACTGGGGTTCCGCAGTTTCAGATGTCAGCAAGTAACTTCTCATGTATTTCTGCATCACTTCAGAGCTCTAAAGTATTATTTCAGGTCACTGCATATCAAGATCTTTTAAAGAATTTATTTTTTGAGAACAGAGATTTCACTTTTTTCTATTCTTTCTCTCTGAATCAAAAGAGCAGAAATTCCATATAGAAAGAAAACACATTGAAATCTCTGGTAACCATAATACACTTAATCCATACAGTCTTACTACATAAAAACAATTTTGTTCTTAATTTTACAATGTAAATTTGGAAAGCAGATTTCATAATATTAACAAAATACATTAAATATCTTGGTAGCTACCAATTAACTTGGTAACTCGTGTCCACATGACATTTCCAAGCGCATGCAGTTGAGCCTGGACCACCTGGCACTGAACATTACAGCTTGGGCAAACAACTGCCTCTCTGAGACAGCCAACCTATAGGCCAGTTGTTCTACTACTTTGTAGAGTCACAGTTCTTCTTCGATGAATGAAACCTTTTCACATAATTCTAGACATAAACAGAAGAACAGTAGCTGGAGTGAGAGAGTTGCTAGCAGAATATTGTTCTTTATTTTTCAGCAGTCCACTCAAATTCGGCACAACCTGATAGCAATAAAAAGTCATTGCCATCTGTTCAGTGATCATTTGATATCTTATCTAGGATAAAATTGCTGTCAATCTAAAAAACTTGTTATCGATGAGACTTAAAAAGGTGGTAACAGAAAATAATTTTGGTTAAAGTTTTGTGTAAACTTTATGGAACACTTCCTTCTGCTCCCCCTCAAAAAACCCCAAACCAAACAAAACAAAAAACAAAACCCCAACAAGATAGCTTTATCACTGCTCTACAGTTTTGTCTTGAGTTTGTTAAGTTAAAGCACATGTCAGAGAACTTTCTGGAATTGTCCTACTGAGAAAATATGCTGTATATTTTCATTTGAAACAGGAAGAAAATAACTGTCTTCAAAATTATAGTGTGGAAACACATCTTTCACAAATTCTGGGCCAGATCAGCAAGACTTCATTTTCCTAAATTGAAAAGAAGTCTTCTCATCACATATATGCATTTTCCAAAGTCATCATCATGACTAGGGTTAAGGAATGCAAATTCAATGTTGTATTCCTTCCTGTTAGAGAGACATTAAATAAAACATCTATAAGCCTTTCTTGATTCTTAGCATGACGACAATGGAGTAAACTAGCCTTTAGAAAGCTACAAGCCTAAAAGTAAGTTTTTAATAATTCAGGAATCTTACTTCTTTGCACCCCCACCCATGCTACTCTCAGTTTTACCTCTTTCTTTGGATTCTGAAAAACTCTTGTATGGGATGACACATGAGATGATAGCTACAAGCTATCATAAGTGTGCTATCATCTTCAGAACTTCACTGCTTTATGATAAAGGACCAAAAGGCAAAACTTTTGGAAAAAGAAAACTTGCTTTAAGATGACTTAGTGAAATACTCAGTAATTTAATAATCAGTAATTTACCTTTAAATAGCTCTATGAACACACTAATAAGAAGTAACACTATTAGGAAGTATGAAAAATATAACGGTGGCCACTGTTGGTTAGCATGGGGAATATGAATTATAAATTCACATTCATCTGGATTGGTTTGCTTTATCAAACCAATTTTGTTTTAACTTTTGCTTTTAAAATTCTGATTACATAACACCCCATCCAATAATTCAGACACTGAATTTTATATTTGATTTATCAAGTTCTGTTTCTTATGTAAATGAAAACGCTCAAATAGGAGGGTATAATTAACCGATCCAAAGTGTTCACACACAGGCATAGTAATGCAGTGTAGGCATTGTAAAAAAATCTGCCTCTGAATTTCATTATTGGCCTCGATTTAGCACAAAGTTTCTGGTCAGCCAACAAACTGTATATCATTCATACAGACTACACATTTCTGGAACTGTGTTTTTACTTGGTGTCAGTGCATATCTCCCTCTTTTTTGCAGCATATTTGCATTACAGAAACTACAGATTTATTTCAAAATCTGAATTTAGAAAGGAACAATCACATTTGCTAAGTTTCTGACTTAGAAAGCTCATATTACATTGTAAGAGAAACTACACATTTGACATATAACCTAAGTAAATGGCATTCCTTCTCCTTCCCAATGCATACTCACCTACTTTATCAGTAAAATCCACAGATTATTTTTCCCCCAAATTTAGGACATTATCAAATAAATCCTATTTTCTTTAGAACCTAGAGAAATATTTCCCCTTAAACTGAACTCTGACTGCATATTTGTCAACAAATTATAAATTGCTTCCACAAGGTCTCAGCTATTCATGTCATCATTATGTATGACCCTTTAAGAAAAGTATCCTTATGTGGGGCAATTGATAACATGAGTGATTGTAAAGAATTTTCTACAGAATCTGCTCAGCTAGCTTTTTTGCATTTTTAAACAAATAAATGTACATGAGAATAAAACATCCAAACAACCAAGGCAATTAAAGATGCACTAAAATATCCATACGACAAGTGAATGTGAATTTCTACTGGCTTGAATAAAGTATGATCAACAGTCTTCTGTAATGCAAAAGGCAATAAAATCGAAATAGTCAGGGACTTAATAACCATCAACTGTGATAAGTTATTTCTCACTTAAAAAAAACAAACAGAACACACCAACCCAACCCCAAAGATATCCAGAATTTTAATAAATGCTTATCTTTCTATGCAAGTGTATAGTTCAGTTGTTTGAATTTCTTCCAGCTGAACTGTACAGGAGCAAATTTTTTGTGCATGTTCAAGGCTGCATTCCTCAATATGGACACTCACACTACAGTGTGTGCATAAGTAAGAAAAAATACTTTTGCATACAAATGCATCAAACTCTCATTAGTCTGTATGTCTATGTTAACAATGATTTTGAAAAAAAAAAGCATATGTAAATTTTAGTACCATCTTTAAAGTTAAATATATTCACAAATTCCCTCTCATCTTGTTCTTTAACTACTCTAAACAGTGTTTTATAGGCTTAAGTTGAACTAAGCAGAGATTTTATAGACTCTAGAATATTTTTAAGACTACGATATCTAGGAGGAAAACCACCTCTTCTTCCTAGAGGATAAATAACTTTCTGAAAATGCAGACTAAATTTCTGGTCAACAGTTTTGACTTTACATGAAGCAAGGCTTCCCCCCCACCCTGCCCTTAGCTAGAGAACTATGTTAAAATAACAAGCTTAGTCAGCAATCTGGGTCAAAACAGAGGGGTGCAAACTTGCTAAGTAACCACCTAAAGCTGTATTTAGAAAAATGAAAAGGCTACTTGCACTTCAGAAGGCTTGATTACATGACGCCTGCATTGGTGGTGACACAAATTTAAATTAGTAAATTGTAGCAGACTGCTCTGAGAATGGGGGTGTGGGAGACACCTGCTAAAACTATGTTTTAAGGAACCATGTCATTCTGCTTAAAAGAAGGTTGCACAGTTTCAGTCTTATTTTTCTTATTAGTCTTATTCAGGAATCTGCTCATATTTTCTATCCAAAATGCCAAGTCTTGAGGGAAAAAACCAGTGCCAAAGTCTCACGAATGGCTGTTTCAGCATATAGCAGCCTTTCATCACATCATTAACTAACTGGGTTGTCCACACTTCACTGGGAAGATTTCATTATGCAAATTTATATTTACAAAACAAATAGCATATATACCATTTTCCTTCCATTCTAAGGATTTGTTAACTTTCCATAGAAGTGACGGTGTGCATCTGCATGCCATGTTTGCTGCCTACACCTGGAATTCTTTGCCTTTCATGATGTAGCTCCTCCCATCCATATTTATTCCAGTGTTTTCCTTCTAATGCAGGAGTCTTTCAGTCTCCCATTTTTATCTGACGTTGAGGATGCTGTGTGCTTCTTCACTTCCTCTTTTCTCTATTTCCATGAACTAGGAACCATGTATTCACCAAATCATATCCAATTCACGCAACATTTTCCTTCTCAGTCCATACTTAAATCATCCTCCTTTCAAGGAGCACAAGCCAGATAGTCAGATAGTTTACGTGTGTTAGTACCACGACACCCTTCGGTCTGGAATGAGAGTGTTCACAAATAACAGTTACTTAGGCATAGCTATTCAGAACGTAAACAGGCCAATAAGGTAAATTAAGATGCCCGCCAAAGTTAGGATGGTAATGGTTGTCATCAACCATTTATTTAATTTGTAGGCAATTACAGAGATGGCAAAAGCTAGCAGCTTTGCTAATCACCAGCCAAGAGCTCCCACACGTCCACGCTGTCTTCTTTCTGTTTTCCACCCAAATCAATTGGTTTCTGCCCACTGGTGCCTAAAACCATCCTGGAAAACACACAATTAGTGCGACTCCTTGTTCAAAATGATCCGTTATCAAGAAGTGATCTATCTGGTCTCGGCAAGTTCAGCCTCCTCTAACATCCTGAAATCAAAAGAAACATCCTACACCATTGTCTTCCCCCAAGCCCATTTCTTCCTCTTCTATAAATAGACTTTTCCTTGTCCTTTCCAAGGTCTACTACCCTGTCGAAAGTCCAGCCTTCCAACATAGCATTTAAGTTCAGCTGACTTTAAAAGCACGTCTCTTTGGTTTAGCCTTCTTACCTAGAAATATTCAGTTCGAGTTCTATTTCATTCTGCAGTTTTATTATTCATTTCCTCACTGAATGCTTTGTCCTCTTTGATGTCACTACTGTTCCTCTACTGCCGCTTCATTTACCTTGATGTTTTTTCTTTCTTATTAATATCTTCCTAAAGTATCATTCATCAGTCCTTTCTATTCTACCAAGACACATCTCTGTGGTATCCAAGACAGTCAGATGAGACACTGTACAACATTACTAGCATCAGTTACCTTACTTTCCTTTATCCTTCTTTCCAGGAGAGTAAGGAAGCTATGGGACTTTTTAAAATGTCCACTATGCTGTATGATTATTTAAATGTTGTTTATTTTCCTTTGAATGAGAAGGGTCTGTAGCTATGCTTAACAGTTAATACCATGCATTACGCTTAGGTGATAATCCATCCATCCATCTCCTGTCAAAACTAAGGCAAAACAAATATGTACTTCAATGCATCCTTAAAGTCAGCAAATGATCTACTTCAAACAATAGCTTAGAGAGAATTCCAGGATCAAAGCCCCTCGGAGACCACTGTCAGCAGCCCTCCTTGAATTACAAAAACTGACAAGCCTAGTGAGAAAATAAGCAAACACAAATAAGATCTTAAAGATCACAAATTACACATTTTTAGTAAAGATAAAATGAGACATTGATATGGAAAACAGAATGTATAGTAGCCCTGCGTTGCTATATCATACATTTTTTTAAAACTAGAATTATTTTTTTAAATCTATTTCACTTTTCAGCTATTAATTTTAGAGGAAATGTAACAAATATTTAGCCTTTGCTTTTAAAAAAAAAATTTAAATACTTCAGAACTAATTAAAGCTACTTGAAAGTGTTCAATTAATCTTTGAGTTTGAACACTGAGATTACTATGTAAAAACTTCAAAGATGCATATCGAAGCCACAAAATAATTTGAACAAATGGAACATGTATGAAGGAAAAAGAAATTATAACACCTGTATCAAGAGAATAACTGAAATAATTGTTCTTGATCAAAGTACTTTATGAATGCAAGAACTCATCTTGAAGATGAAACGGGAATGCTATATTATTTTGCCACATCTTCCTGGAAACATGCATTTCATAAAAGGAGTAATGTGTTAACTGGAATTAGTTTTTGCTTGCTAAGACACTTCAAAAATACCCTTTAATAATAAAGACTAGACTTAGTGTTCCAGTCAAAACAGTTCTTCCACTGATTAAATGAAAGTGGGGCTCTCTCTATGCTTACTAACAAAACTCTTCATGAAAGAAATAAAGGCCTATCAACTCATGAGTCAATCAGTTCTTCCATTCTAATAATCAATGTGGAAGTCCTAAAATATTTGAAACTAAGCCAAATACTATTCCTTCCAACAAATGCCAGTTGAATAGAACTAACAGAATTAGTCATACCAAGAGGCTGCAGACCAATTTTTTAGTCTTAGCAGAAAATTAAAAGCAAATCTATAGTCACATTTCTCAGGTAGAACACCGACCCTTCCCCATTTGCTGTGTTTGACTCCCCCATTCGCCAATTTCAGATGAAAGTGTCTCTCCTATTTGAATGGACTCAGTCTAGCACCAACTGCACCCAAGAGGTAACATTGTTGTTGTACACAGGAACCACTCAAGGGAAATTTTAGAAGGGAATAGTTCTTTACTGCTGTGTTTTCCGCAAGAACATAATTTTGTCGCAAGTCTGTACAAGCAGCTAACATTATGGCTGCCATAAGGCCACGTGCTTTGTCAGACATACCTGCCAACTCATCTGGAGGTAAAGCAATGAGTCCATCTAATTCCCTCCCAGCTGCTTCAGAAACTAGAATAAGTTAGTTAACTTCTTAAAAATGCATCAGTAGTTTAATATTGTTTTAAAGCATTATTAGAACTGACTTTCTAGTTAAGATAAAAGCAATTAAAAGCTGCAAAGGTCATCTTAATGCAACAGTTCTTTTCATATTTGGTGCTCTAACAAGGTATAACTTGAATGAGTTTTTGTTGAATCTCTTTTAATTTTTAATAAATTTTAATAAACCTAATTTTTAAAGCAGGCATCAGCAACAACACTTGTAACTAAGTTAGAAAAATGCACATTATTAAACAAACGCACAAAAATTGAATGCCATTTACTGATATACAATTACTCCTACACACACAATGACTCTACATTAGAATGAGAGAGAATTCAATACACCATGCAAACTGCTTTGCACGTAAAAAAAAGTTGGGTAAAACTACTATAGTAGTATATTGTGCTTAAGCTAAACAAGACAGGCATTATTTCCATTGAACTCTATAGAACCCCAGTGACAGTGTGAAGCGACTGAGGAAAGAGTACACATTAACATAAAAATTCTGAGTCTACTGGAGAAAAGCAGCTTTGTGGAAAACTGCAGAACTGAAGTACAAATACAGAAAAAATTATCCAGAGCAGCTACACAGTGCAACACAGGAAACATCTTCCTACTCTGAAACACTCTGAGAAGGAACTGAATTTGAGTTTGGTTTTTGTTGGTGATTTTTGCGTGTGTTTACTTGGTTTTGTTTGTGGTTTGTTTTGGGGGTTTTTTTTGGGGGGGTAGAAAAAAGTTATTTTATTAATTAAAAAAAAAAGAGTACAGTCTGTCCAATATACAGCTTGTTTTCTAAGCTACATTTATACCTATGCATTCCTGCTATCTTGCAATATTACTCAGATTCCAGTAAGAAGTAAGCTCTCACTTCTCTGTTTAATACAGGGAAGTAAATAAAATCTTATTGCAACAAGTCCACAAAACAGAACCTCAGGAGTCAACACTCCAGTGAAATACCAAAACTACCAAGCAACTGGCTACTCTGAAGTGAGGATGCATCTAGAGGAAAGTATGCAGATCTCTGCTTCATCCTCACCAAATACAGAAACACTTAGAAACCAAAATATTCATGTAACAGGAAAAAAAAATAAATTATTCCCAGTTCCAGCTATCATCAACATCTAATAACTGTAGGCAAGACAACGGAAGTAGATCCTGAGTCTGGGCAATGGACATGTAGGCAGTACTTTTCTGGGAATGTTTGCTTCCAAAGAAGGAATGAATACCACTTGACAGACCACATATGTGGTCAACTGAAAGATTTTTTAAACATGAATCAGTATCAAAAACAGATGTCGTCTGATTCAATTAATAAGTAGATTTCATAACAATTTAATAAAGAATGTAGCATGCGTGTTACGGAATAAATTAAGTGTGAATGATACGCTGCAAGATTTGTCCATAAAATACATACAGACACTTCTATCCTGCCTTTGTAAGGGCATTTTTTCTAAGAGAGCACAAGAACTGAAAGTGCTGAAACAAAAACCACCCAGCCCCAATCCATCATACAGATAGCCCTCATAGCAGGTATGGGATACCAGTAAGGCCTCCTTCCATGATATGAAACAATTTTACACCATTCTGTAATTTAAATGTAAGTAGAGAAATATGTTTACACTGTGCTTAGCTCTACTTCTGCTAACTAGAGAAGAAATCCCAAGTAAAAAAACTATTTTAGTAAAATCTTCACTGAGCAGTATGCCCAACATAGTTGGGCAGTTGCAGGGCTGAATACTTAAGGGAAATGTACCATGTAAAAAGGACAGAGCATCAAGGTGATAACACTTCAATGAAAATAATGGGGCTACTGCCTGCATGCAAATCAGCATGGTTATCAGGGGTTGAAAGGAGACAGTAAGTATATTCTAGTCAACACTAACACTCAGAAGTCAGTAAGAGCAATTAAAAAAAAAATCATCATCATCTGTCAGTTAGAAAACTTAAGTTACATGTTAACAGTCCAGGCATGGAGTTGGGAGAAGGGAAAAAGAGGAAGAAGAAAGTAAATTAACTATAAAGTGAGCTGCTAGAGAAAATAATTTTTACTATGACTAGACAATTAAATTAAGCACTACGAATTAATTCTAACTAAAATTATAATTTCCTTACCAGTGTTTCTCTCAACCTCTAAGTCTATACAACATCCAAAACAAATCAGTTCTGCAGTCTTTCTTCTACCCACAGCCTGAGCAAGATTGGATTGCTTGATCCCTCAGGTTAGGAAGCATGTGAACACATATGCCTAAAATACATACCAGATATAAATGTATGCACCAGTAGGGCCAGGAGGTTTGCACGTGCCAACCGAGCTCAGTTCACTTCTCTTTTGCAACTGTGTGGATCACATGCACATAATCTTGTGGTTTAATTAAAGCAAAAGGAAAGAAGCTGTTGGACAATTATTTTATTATTTTAGGGAAGGGATAAAAGACAGGGGAGAGTACTGCATTAGTGGGTGAAACAAAGAGAAGGAAAGAGTATGAGAAAGCTCCAGAAAAGGGAGCATGTGAGCAATGAGGGGCACACAGTAGAATGCATGTTCCTATGGAATACACCCTGTCACCAGCCCACCACCCATCCACTGAGCTTATGGCCAACACTGGGGAAGGGTTAGTATGAGGGATTGATTTTTCTGGCAAAAGAAATAAAAAGAAATTCAGTTTAGTTAAGATTTATTCATATTTCACTCAGGACCAAAGTAATAGATTAAAAAAAACCCCTAATTTTAAATCAATCAGATGAGTAATGCATTAATACTACCTCATCCACATCAGCTGGATATTCACAAAGAAGATAGACAAGATATTATGGGGGTTTTACTGGGATGGAACTCTCATTTTATCCCAATACTCCAAGATACCATTATTTCTAATAATGCTCTACACAAAGGTCTATACCTCATGTGACCCTGAACAAAACACCTTATGTCTATCCAGAATATTTGTTTGATTATGTTTCTACAAGATCTACTAAAATATTTACCTTTATTCATTCTCATTTTAAAACTAACTTTAAAGTTTTAATCTCCTTGAAGATTTTAAATTTTCTGGATGATGACTTCAAAAATTTAGAAACTAACAAACTATATCTCTGCAAAAGGTATATATCTATATATATATATAGATATATACATATACACACACACACCCTGCATCATAGCAGCACCAAAATACTAAGTTTTCCATTTTTGCTTCAGAAATACAGTCACAGGTATAACTTCACTAGGCCCTATACTTTCTGTAGACTTGCAGCTGTTCCACTGGTAACTATCATGTTGTTCCTCTGTCATGAATATATCTGGTTTCAAATTGTGCTTTAGTTCACTTTTGTCAAACCAGGAAACCTGAAGCTTCCAACAATGAAATAATTACTTCAGTATATAGTTCTAGAAGCCATGCACACAACACCTCATAGTAAGCCACAAACACCTAACACAATGGAGAATTCTATTTTAGTTTCCTGTGTGAGCTTATAACAAAAAAAATACAAGGGCAACAGGAATATAAACATGGAGGTTCAAGACAAAATAATCTTATTTCATAAAACACACTTGTCAACTACAACATAATTTCAGTACGCAGTCTGTCAATTTTTATATTTTCACAGTTACTTCTTTGAAGAGACAAACTGCTAACCCCCCAGAAATAAAAGAAAAAAAGAAAGCTTAAATTAAAAAACAGCCTTACTTTTAATTCTTTTAGCTACATCACTTTATTACCTTGATACAAAATGTCAATCCCAACAACTCATTATAGTGGTAATAATCCTATGACAGAACAAGTTTCTTTTCAACGTCATCCAGTAACACCACACTTCAGTAACTTAAAATCTATCATGGTTGCATATACTAACCTGTTCAAGAAAAACAAAGTATTTCAAACACTTATTTCTGTCATGTAGTTTAAGAACACTGTTTCCAAGTCAAACTATGTCAAACGCAAAGTAAGAGAGACCCAGGACTACCTTGCTAAATCTAAAAGTACCGTAAATGCTGGCTGCCCTGGAGACCAAGTTAGCTGAAATGCATGCAGCTGTCATATAATCCACACTCCTCCTCCTCCTCAGGCCAAGCTTTCAACTGCCAAATGTAATCTAATAATTAGCATATGTAAAGCAAAAGGGCTAGACTATGACATAAGTTTATCTGCTTCTTAGAAAATAGTTTTGAATTAAACCTACAGCCCACTCTGACCTTCAAAATTCTAAAAAAAAGCTTGCCAAAGAGAACAAAACAGGAAAAAACAATGAAATCTATTTACAGATGTATTCTAAATTTTAAAATGAGCAGGAAGATATTTATAAATGTTCTCTTCTTAAAAAAAATAAAATAAAACCTACTTTAGGAAAAGAGAAAACAGAGTAAAAAATCAAAGTTGCATTCTTTGTATCTGGGCTTCTAAACACAATATGAGAGGAACATTTATGACTAAGTAAGAGAAATTAAGTAAGTATCTGTGAATGGTGCTTTGGAGGCAACTGAAAAATAAAGGCAAAGTAGAAATAGACAGTCTATCTTATCTGTCAGTCACCCAAACATAATTAGCCATTATCATCTTTAACAATAATGAAGATCACTTTTCTACAATCTCCAAGAGACAAATGACGAAAGGATGTCACATACAGAAATGGCTAACTCCTCCTTTCTTCTAAGGAGACAGTCGGTTTATATGCTTAATAAAAAGTACATGAAATGGAAGTATGTGTTCCTGCCCCTCTCAGAAATAACGACTTCAAAAAATGTTTACAAATTTAGTTTATATTTTTGAGAAAACTTTGTTGCTGCAGTGGACTTTGATCCTCGGCATTTGCTGGCATGTAGCCCTGCCCTTCCTGAAGCTGTGCAGAGCAGTTCATGTCACTGGTCTTAAAGATGACAGAGAAATCTCAAGAAATTTCAAGGAGAAAATCTTCCTGTTTATTTTTTTTTAAGTATGATTCCTTTCCATCCATAGCACTTTCTCCCATTTGCAATTAGATGAAATACAAAAACTGTATACAAGCAGACAGTAGATGAAGTGGAAGATCTGGGAAAATTTTGTATTCCTCCTTCCCTGCCCCTCCCAGGCATGACAGAGTACACACTCCATTCATAAGGAGGAATTTGACAAGGCAGCAATTTAGTTTACCAGGCTAAATGACAACAGTGAGACGGCAAGACAAAGAAAAAACTGCAAAAAGTCTAACAGGTAAGAACTATGAAGTATGGTTCATAGCAAATGAATAACTTTTCAGAGGACTAACAAAGATAAATAGAGTACTTGTGAGATTTCTATTTTTGAAACTAGATCCTTCCTCTCCTCCTGCCCCCTCCTCTCCCCCCACCCATCTTTGGAAATAGACAGGGCTCCGAGTGTGCTGGGTTAATAACCAGACCAGGTCAGCCTGCAAGAGATTATTTTAAGCTGTCTGCATTTTTTAGATAGGAGTGGATGTGACAGGCTACCAAGAGAAGACCAAATATAACAAGAGGTCGCCTGTATCATATTATCGATATTTTAAGACTAAAATTTACTGAAAACAAACACTTAGACATTCCATAGACAGGGTAAAAATATTACGGCATAGCCAGTTTCACAAAATTCAAAGCACTGATAGCTCTTTTAGACAATCCATTTTGACCCTGAAAAATGCTTCCAAAACCTCATTAAATCTTTCCCCTGTAACGAACTGTGCCTGAAAAACAATTCTGATGTCTATTACCCTGCTACCTAAGCTCAGTAACCAAGGAATAAATGACCTGAGCACCTTCCCTACAACTTGATTAAGAAAGAGCTGCAAGTGACCTTGACTTAAGCTTTTTAATTCATGGAATTTATCAATATGTTCTAGCTTTTTTCTGATTGGAAAACACTCATCAGTTTTCTCCCCTTTTCCTATAAATTTTCTCAGAATTGCACAGAATCACTGCATAGTTGAGGTTGGAAGGGACCGCTGGAGATTATCTAGCCCAGCCCCCCTGCTCAAGCTGGATCAGACAGGTTGGCTGCTCATGGCCATGTCTGGTCAGGTTTTAAGTATCTTCAGGGACAGAGAATCCACAGCCTCTCCTGGAAGCCTGTTCCAGTACCCAACCACCCTTACAGCAGAAGTCTTTTCTTATGCTCAGATGGAATTTCATGTATTTCAATTTATGCCAATTGCCTCTTGTCCTGTCACTGGGCACCACTGAAAACAGCCTGGTTCCATCCTCTTTACAGCCTCCCTTCAAGAACTTATACATTGATGAGATGCCCCTGAGCCTTCTGTAGGCCAAACAGTCCCAGCTCACTCAGCCTTTCCCCATATGAGAGATGCTCCCCTCCCTTAACCTTCTTTGTGGCCTGCACTGGATGCTCTCCAGCATGCCTACATCTCTCTTGTCTGAGAAACCCAGAACTAGACACAGTATTCCAGGTGTGGCCTCACCAGCGCTGAGGGGTAGGACCACCCCTCTCAACCTGCTGGCAACACTCTTCCTCATACAGCCTAGAACACCATTAGCCTTCCTTGCCACAAGGACACACTGCTGGCTCATGTTCAACTTGCTGTCCACCCAAATCTCCAGGTCCTTTTCTGCAGTGCTGCTTTCCAGATGGCTGACCTCCAGTACGTACTGGTTCATAGGGTTATTTCTCTCCAGCTGCAGGACTTGGCATTCTTCTTTGTTGAATTAGGGAGGTTCTTCTCTGCCCACTTCTCCAGCCTGTCGAGGTCCCTCTGGATGGCAGCCCAACCATCTGGGATATCACACACTCCCCAGTTTTTTATCAACAGCAAACTTGCTGAGGATGCACGCAGTCCCATCATCTGGATCGCTAACGAAGACATTAAACAGTACTGAACGCAGTATCAGCCCCTAGGGCACACCACTAGTAACTGGCCTCCCGCTCAACTTTGTGCTGCTGATCACAGCCCTCTGAGCCTGGCAGTTCAGCTGGTTTTCAGTCTATCTCACTGTCCATTTATCAAGGCCATCTCCCCTCATCCACCAAGACAGCCATCTCATCATAGAAGGCTATCAGGTGGGTTAAGCAGGATTTTCCCTTTTTAAATCCATTCTCACTACTCCTAGTCACATTCTTTTCCTTCACGTATCTGGCAATACCTTCCAGGATTGCCTGCTCTGTCACCTTCACCGAGACAGGCAAGGCTGATCTGCCTGTACTTTCCCAGATCCTTCCTGGACATTTGCTTTTCTCCAGTCCTCAGGAACCTCTCCAAATTTCCATGATCTTTTGAGGAAATCAAGAGTGCCCTCACACTGACATCAGTCAACTTCCTCAGCATTCATGTGTACATCCTATCAAGTCCCACAGACTTCTTTATGCTCAGCTTGTTTAAATATTCCTTAATTTAATCCTCCTCCATTGAGGGTAAGTCTTCCTTGCTTCACACTCTCCAGGATTCTTGAAGGCCTGTCTTTTCAGTGAAAACTGAGGTGAAAAATGTATTGAGCACTTCAGCCTTTTCTGTGTCCTTTGTCACCAGATCCCCTACCCCATTCATCAGTGGACTCGTATTTTCCCTAGCATTCCTTCTACTGCTTATGTACTTGTAGCAGGTTTTTTCTTGCCCTTCACATCCTTCACCAGCTTTAATTCCAGAAACGCTTTCACTCTCCCTGAACCACTTTCAAATTCTTGGATTTTTTCTGGTTTGTTTGGGGGGTTTTTTTGTCATTTCTCATCTTTCCCATTCTGTTACATGTTCTGTTTCTCCAACTTTCTCTGAGAACTCTCTCCTTTGCAAATGCATAGATCTTTTTTCCAAACTTCCCACTCATCCTGCACATTTCTGGTACCAAGTAAAAACAAGCTCATAGGATATGTTTTTGACCCATTCTTCAGTTTATCTTCAAAAGTATTTGCATTAATTCTTAATTATTTCAAATATTCCATCAGAGATCTTTTTCTGCATGAGCCAGAAACAAAGGACTTCAATTAAGATAATTTATTGTAATCCTTCATTTTGTATAAAAGAACAATACACAATTCATTTTACTGAAATAAATTAGATTATATGAATTAAGAGATCAAGATGATGTGCATCCTTTCCCCTCTCCCTCCCAAAAACTTTCTTTCAATTCTTTTTATTTGGTTATTAGGGCATTTGTTGTTTCTTCTTACATCTTTTTAGTTAGCACCAGTGGTGCATCAGCCTCTTCCTCAAAGAGAAAATACATATAGCATTTGCTGAGAGCTAGGGAAAGGTTTTACACTAGGTTTCCCCAATTTTTTGAAAATAGCCATCCCTTTCCCTACTAAGACTCATCACTCTCCAGCTCTTGATCCTAGCTCTCCTTTGCTTATACCCAACCTGCCAACACTCCCTCTTTTTTTCCCATGCCCTCTCCAAAACAGCTAGCACAAAACACAAATTAGTAAGCTCTTCTGTTTTATTAACTTGCAAGTTAATCCACCTTAACTTCTATTTTTGGCGAACCTCACTAATAATGCATGCCTTCACAAGTGGTCTACTAGCGCTTCTTACTGTTACCTCTTTATTACAGTGATATAGCATTGGAATAGGTGAGAGGGTCCTACTACTTTCCAAGTCTCAGTAAGCTGAATGGACAGATCCAGTCAATCTAATAATTCTTCCCAGAACCACAGACTTTGTGAAACACAGTGCAAAGAAATCTAACACAGCACAGGTATTTTTTTGGCTCGCTGCCTTTAGGAACCAAAATAGCCCTCTGCCTCAACTGGTAAGTCCTGCCTGATGTACGACAGTGAGAAGGGAATCAGACTGGGAAGATCAACTCTGCAGATTGATATGATTTTACAAAACCAAACAAACAACTCATAACATTAATAGTATTTTGTACTATGTGACCTAATAACTTCTTAACAAAATATTGGATCCCTTACCCATGACCTCTCCACCCAGGTGACAGATGAAAGAACTATTATGACAATGTACTGCTCCAAAACTGAAGTACGTAGCACACCATGCCTTGAAAAATAAAGCAGCTTGCTATTTTATTTATACCTAAGTATATTTTAATTCTTCTCACAGAAGAAATAAAGGATAACAATTTGGAGATTGAAAAAGGATATTTGAGACATCAGACACCATACAGAATTACTTAATCTATTACGTTGCTATTGACAAAAACGGTATGTGCCTACCTGCATTTCTAGCTAGTTATTTTTCACTTACTGGTTAGAGCTAAAATTCCATCATCATTCCCTCATCACATCTGGAATACTGCATTCTAGGTTCTCCAGTACAAGACAGACGTGGACTTACTGAAGCAAATCCAGCAAAGCACCACTAAAATGATTAAGGGATTGGAGCATTTTTCACATGAGGAAAGGCTGAGAGCTGGGACTGTTGAGCCTGGAGAAGAGACGGCTCTGGAGGGGGGATCTCACCAGTGCCTGATCAGGGGCAATGAAACAGGAGCCAGACTCTTCTCATTGGTGTTCAATGACAGAACAAGAGGCAATAAACACAAACTGAAACATGTGAAACTCCATCTAAACATAAGAAAACATGAGTCAGACAACAGAACAGGTGGCCCAGAGAGGTTGTGGAGTCTCCACCCTTGAAGACATTTAAAACCTGACTGGACTTGGCCCTCAGCAACCTGCTCTAGCTGACCATCCTTAAGCAGCGGGGTTGGACTACGTGATCTCAAGAGGCGCCTGCTCACTTCAGCAATTCTGTCATTTGCCTAATACAGTTCAGCTTCTGAAAACAATTTTCTTTGCACCAAATACAAGCCATGTTTTCCAGGAAAAAGTTATATCACACTATACTTTACATATATCATTGGATCAAATTTACGGCTACACATTCTTTCTTTGCATTAGTTTCTGAAAATATGGTACGTTTATGCACAAACTACAATGTTCTGTCTACACCCGTATAACTATCAACACCATATATAAACTGTCAATAGTTTAGGTTTTCATTAATTTACATATATACACAAGCCTGTAGAAGCAGATTCTTTCCTAGGTCACAAATATACTACCAAAATACCAAACTTCAAGACTGGATAAATTGTCCCACTTACCTGTGTCCATATACAATAACTATCAGAAATAAGAAAGGAATAGTGGTTCCGTAGCTAGTGGTTCAGTTTATCAGTTGCTAAAGGTGAAGAGGGGTGGACTTATTTTAAATTTATTTATTATTAAAAGGGAATATGCCACTGGATGCAAAACTAAGACCAAATGCTGCATTTAGGTTTACTGATTCTATATTCGCTTCATATATTAGGACACATGCTCCCAATGAAAAGGTCACCCAGGAAGCAGATGATGACTTAGGCAAATATGGGTAAGTTTATCACTTAAATCTGGCACTTATATATTCTATGTGGATTTACAGCCTCTAATTTTATTATCTGTTCCTCTGCCTTAACAGTACATCTACAGATATAATGTAGGCCTGTGCAGTCGCAAGAGCTAAACAACTTAATGTAAGTAATTTAGATTCCTTTTTAAGTAGCTGAAATTGTAAACATTTCACAAACATTTAGTTTTGTGCAACCACTTTTAAAATACCTCTTAAACAGAAACAAACTTCAAATATTTTTTACTTTTTAGTGTTACCACTCTTTAATAAATGGTTAACTACTTAATTGTCTTCAGATGCAAAACCACTGTCAGTTTTCTACAATGGGAATACCTTCCTATCTTCTCATGCCTGTACTTACAATAGCAAAAGAGTGACTAAGTTCTTATGGTCTACAAAATACTCTAGGTTACGTACTTCAAAATCAGGATTCCCAAAACTGCTAATCAGTACCAATGCTACCATAATTGTAAGCTATACCCAGAGAATTATTTTGACATAAGCATTTTCACAGGATATATGGAACAAAAACAAACAAGCAAACAAAAACCAAAAGTCAATGTGTATTTAGTTCATAGATGAGCAAACCACAAGTTTCTTTTCCCAGCTGTAAACAGCAGTATTCCTTGTGTTACATTCCTTGTGTTACATACCTTGCAAATTATGAAAGAAAAAGAATGTACCTCATTAATATATCAGCACATGCTAGATGAGACATCTCTAATCCTCATTCTTTTTGCAGCATTATTATAGTACAACTACTCTTACTTTGAACCACCGAAAGAGAGCAAAAGAGAATTACAAATTATATTTTTCAGCTTCTTCCAGATTTCTTTAAACACTTACTATCCCTTGGCTAACTATACAGCCAAAAGATAAAGCAAATGCAATACTAGAAGTGGTTATCATACAATACTAGACTAGATTTACCAGTGTTAAGTTCTTATTACATAATCAGCATTATTCAAATGCAGATATTCTTGACAACACAAAATACAAAATATGTTACAATATTGTCTCAGTCTGACTATTTCTGAAGCAAAACACATTGTTTATGCGAAAAGTAGTAGATAAGATTTTCAGAGGTATGTTCTACACTGCGATTAATATAGCAGAGCTTCATCAGGCTCAGTAACACAGGAGTCTGGTGATCTTATTTCACATTACAGAACAGACCATTCATTGAAAAATGGAGTCTTAGATGAGAAGGGGAAAGAAACTATTAAGTTGAGCAAAGGAAGCCACTTAAAACCTGATAAATGATTGAGCTATTGAGCATCCACCTAGTTTAACTGCTGTAGCACACAGAAGGCAGAGGGGCTCAGGTGGCTGGACAGAAAGTTCGATTTCCTTGCATCAAAGCATAAGCCAACCATGCCAAACCACGGGCAAGTACTGTCAATTATTCAGACTCTCCTAAATCGAAGATCTTTTGAATAGATTGACAAACCTGTACAGAATCCAAAAGTGGTTATCTTCATACAAATCTCTGAATGCATAATAAATTTAAATAAAATAATAGTAAAAAATAAATCCTTCTTTCAGAAATTTTTTTTCTCCTAGAAACAATATGTAGTTGGAAATGAAAGTTAAAAGTTTTACTGGTGCCATCAATATGGTACAGACAGAAAACTGCTACAGTGGGAAAAAAAAAGAAAGTACAAATTGCAATTGCATGTAGAGTATTATAAAGTATAAAGCAGATATTATCTTCAGGCCTGCATTTGAAACACCTGGAATATTCTGGAAGGACAACCCTGTCCTGTATCTTAAACAGGCATGGGTACTTCACAAGCAGCTGTTGTTAGAAATTCTGCCCTCTCTCTGCTCCATCTCCCATGTTTGGCTGGCCTCCCCGGTCAGGTATCTCACCTATGCTGTAGATGTCTGTCATGGGAACTGCAGGACTATACCGGGCTCAGTCAGAAAGAAAACTATTGCCTCACACCAGATGCAGCCTAGTCAGAAGAGCTGGCCACCAGCATGGACATTAGATGCTTGAGCACAACTTTACAAGTTCAGTTTGCCTCCTAGGCAAACATAGCTTAGCGTTGAACTTACAAACAGTGAAAGATTTTGGGATCGTTCCATTTTAAAAAAAAAAGAAAGAAAGAAAGAAAGAAATAGATTCTAGTTTTATTTTCCTGCTCCAAAATAGGAATATTTTAGAAAAAAATGGATTGTGCAAAATAAGCTTTTGTCATAAAATAGAAGCTTCTAACCAGCTTCAGTAATGAACTTTTACATTCTTCCTGTGTAAAAGAACATAGAGTAATGGAGCACTGTATTTACTGCAGAAGTAGGGTGCTTGAAAAGACTGGAAATGAAGAGACTAGAATGAATACAATAAAAATATGAAGTGTAACTTATTTAATATTATTTATTTATAATCATATATAATTAATAGTTTGTCTATATAAAATTTATCCACTCTTACAAAGCCCAACATTTCAGTTATAACAATAATCTGAAAAAAAGCTAAATTCGACTAGTTTCTCAGAATTTACTATTTTCCTGGGTATAAAGGTATATCATTCCTCTTTTTTGTGCTTTGTGCAAAAGAGAAAGACAAAAGAGAAAAAGTGACTACTACAAAAATTAGCAGCCTAGCTTAGAAGATTACCTTCTTCTAACCGATTTGATTTCAGATTCAGCATATCCTCATCTTACTAAATCTCGAAAGAAGGAAGGTAGAAGGGACTCAACTTTCCCTCCGCCTCCTCCAAACCTGCCCATTACATAGAAAGAAGGAACACAAGTACAGCACTTCTTCCTATGACACCCATTGAAGGGTAACTTAGTGCTAACATGAAAGTGGGAACAATTTGAGAGCTTGTCTTTAAGAAAAGTTTTCAGCATTTTACTTTCCTACTTTCTCCTACAGCAGCTGTAAAATTTTGAAATGCTGAGTTATATCAAAGTGTAGCCTTAAATCTACAAACATTTATTACCTCTTACCTTTAATTTTTGGTACACACCTCTGATACATGTTTGACATTAGACTGCCCCAGGAACATTGCATGAGCCACAAGTTATACTGTGGCCCTGTGCTAGTCTATTTCTTCTCTACAAGAGAAATCTCCCACAACTACTACTCCCTTCTCACTATCTCTCTCACCTTGTAATATGAGAAATCCATATTGCTAATTTTGCATATATATCATTGCTTTTCTTTTAAGTTAGTTTTCTTCAACAGTTTGTAAAAGACTGGAAGTTTTTCATTTGGACCACAAGCAGCTAAGCATAATTCTGAAACTCTTACTCAAGTCTCACACAATTATACACAATTTATTTTCCACTTTTTATCATTATCAATATGATACTCCATTCTTCAAACAAAAATAGTTACAGTACATATTTACAATGTCTGACAGTGACCACATTACTAGATATATTAACGGAAGAATTATTCATGTGGCAGATTTCTCTCTAGATTTTAGTATTCTTGGTGAATCCATGGTGTGAAAATATAAGGAATGAATTTGAATCAAGTTTTTCAAGTTTGTAGTGAAATACTTCCCAAATGTTTGAATGTTGTTGAAAGTAAACAATTTATCTATAAAACCCCAAAAGCAGGTTTTACTCATTTTTTATTTTCTGTGTATAGAATAAACACGCATGCACACTTGGACAGGAAGGTGTTCATCCCCCAATAAATTACTCATTTCTTCACTGTGCTGCAAGGGAGCATGTCTTCATTAGATGACAGATTGTGTTCAGCCAACATGACGCATTTCTAAACCTGAGCCACACGCTAGAACTATAAAACAATCCAGTTGGACTAGATCAAAGAGTTTGCAGAGTTAGGAGCTATAGGAGTATGACTGCACCTCTTAATTTCTGTTGCAGAAAATATCAAGATATCATGATTTTTGGCAACTGTAGGCTCAGGATTTTCTACAAACAGCCTAATTAGCCCTTAGAAAGGGCGCTCTTTCAGCCTATTATGCTAGTGTCTATTTCCAGTCATATTAGCTCTTTTCCAGGGGAAGACCAAGCCAAGAATTTCCAAATCACCAAAATTATGATTTTATTTTTGGCTTATCCAATACATTAAGGAATGCAATCATCCTTCTATATAATAACAGCTGTATAATAAACGTTGCCTCAAAGTCATTGTACCATATGCTTCAATATTAATGAGAGGCAATCTGCCAAGTTCAGATTTAAAAAAAAGACTGAACTTCACTTGTATGCCGAGCCATACAAACGATTCTCTTATGGGTTTGTTAAGATGCTCTAGATATCCCAAAGAAATTCTATTTGTGAGATGTCAAACATCAAGAAAGATAGTAGCACAGCTGCCATTTTATCTAAAAGGCAGTGTGATGCTACAAACATACTAAAAATATATTTGTCACTCGTTACAAATTATGCTTACCTTTGGCTAGAAGGATTCATAAAGGATGCCAACTTGAGTCACTTTTTTTCTGATATCAGTAAAATGGAGATACCTGCAAGTCAAATGAGAAAGGTTTGGGTTTTTTTTCTTTTTAGGTGAACATGTCCACTTATGCTACTAAGGCATAAGTAAAAACAATAATCTTAAATGAACACTTGTGTAAAATGAGAATCTACTAATTTATATGTGAAAATAAAATATCAAGAACAACTCGATGGCTTTAAAATTCAGAAGTGTAACACATACCATATGTACGTGTTGCCACAGAGAATTTAAAGCTGTTATCTCTGCAAGTTCCTGGCAATAACTGGGAAGAAAGCTTTGCTAAGGGAAGAGGTCATGAACCAGTAGCTACTGAACCATCGGACTGTTTCATTATGGCTCTGCTTCAAAGGTCATGATAAAGTGTCCGCAGCTATTTCTAGAACCATATTATAAAAAGCAAGTGGTCTAATAACGTTTTCAATTACGAGAAAAATTTGTGAAGTTCCATAAAATGTTTTGAAGGAAGATAGTAGTCAGTTCACCCAAAAAGTTTAGAAACATTCAGTGAGAATCTGTGGGATGACTTACAGCTAATAAAGTATCTAACGCTGCAAACTTTACATTTGACATTTTTACATTTACTTCTGAATGAAGAAAAATAAAAGTATATGTGAAGTAAAAATATTTTAGGTAGGTCTGTCTGATCAACATACAGAGATATAGAACATAAAACTATCATGTACCAATAAGGTGATTTGGCTTTCTATTTTATATCTGTGCTAACACAGTTTCAAAGGGAGTTCATTTTAGCATGACCTCAGATAGTAAAATCTAGCTTGAAAATACACAATGTTACATTCATATTGAAAGAAGGGAAAAAGAAAACACACACACAGCAGGAACAGATGTTATTTCCTGTACTAAATCACCACCATAGGGATAAAAATAATTCTAGTGAGTATTTTACAGAGTAGTGCATACAATGGAAAAGAACACAAAGCCTCAAAATCCTAAATCAACTGCAAATCTAGGTGTTACAGACAGCAGTAACATAAACAAACAAAAAGCCCATACAGATGGAACGCAGGACAGTTTACAATCATCTTCATCTTAGGCCTAGCCAAAACTAGGCAGCCACTTAAGTCTACTTTTACCAGTATGCTCACAGTAGCAAAAACCTCCTGGTGTAGTTACAACCTAGAGCTTGAGCAAACACTTTGCCAGTATAGCTTTTATGGGTGAGGTAAAACAAAACTAAACTATACCAGTAGTAGTTGACCAACATCATTAGATGACGAATCTGTTTGCCAACAGAAGACACGATTAAAAAAACAGGATATTAAAAAGAAAAATCTCATTCCTAGCCTAAAAATTACATCTGATGAAGACAAATTTCAAACATAAACCTCATTCAAGTAAAAGCTGAAACTAAAGCCAGAGACAAGCATTTTAACTTTTTTCTTCATGAATCGTGGAAGAACTTGAGAACACACTAACAACATCTAAAACCCCTAAGAAATAAGAGTATCCAAATTCTAAACAATCCTTGTACAGGGTAAAACAAACAGCTGAAGAATGAAAGGAAGTCCAGCAGGACAGATTTGTTTTCTCACCTAGGTTATTACTGGGAGCAAAACTATACATCCTTGTACCAATTGTAGACTAGCATGTGTTTTAGTCTAAGCTGACAAACTGGAGAAAATGATTTAAAACAAGGATTATCACAATTCATAAATTATACACATACTTCTACATAGGTACAACTCCATCCTATAGTCTCATAGTGTCACTGTGAGATAGACATTTATTCCAATGTAAAATTGAAATTGAATCATAAACTAAATCAAATATATATACATAAAAACACACAAAAATATTCAATAAGCCTATCCAGGCTATGTTACAGATAAGAATAACCAGAATCCATCCTTATTTTCCAATAGGAGCCTCTGGATTCATAAATTATATTATCCGGATAAGAGGAAACATCAGCCATTAGTCAGCACAGAGGGAGAACCAGAAAAGTAAATACACAAGAAGAAAGCAACCGCAAAAATGGAAAATAAATTTTTTAGAATGGCTATGGAATCTGGTCAATTTTCCAAAAGAAACTGGATTCAATTTTCTATAAATAATTTTGTGAAAATATTATCATTATTAATATTGTCTTTCTCACAAAAAAAACCCTTAAGATGTCTTCATACATTGCAAATCATAAGAAGAGCAAGCTTCAAAACATCTGTCTCAAAGACAATTTCCAGATTGCCTGTTTATGGGAGAAGAAAGTGGAATCAACTGATCCACAGAGTAAAGTAGGATTTAGAGGATTATGTAGCTCTTTTCTGAGGCAGCCAAAAAGGAAAACACTAGGCTTTATCCACATATTAATTTTTTTTTTTAATCCAAAGTTCTTATGCAGAACACTGCATCAGGAAAAAAAAAATTAAGAATTGAAAAGAAAAATATTGTAATATATTTAAAAAATAATTCATGATTTCACCAGCATTCTAAGAGTTTTCTTCATAACATCTTACCCCTACAGTCATGAAGGTCCACAAATGAAAAAATACTCAAAACAAAGTAATGTATGTTCCCTTAAACTCACATAAAGTAACAAATTCTAAATCAGAAATCAGGAGTAACTATGCCTATTTTCTCTAAATGTACTTTAAAACTTATTTGTAGCATTAGACATCATAAGACTTGTGTGCCTAAGGCGATTATCATACATCTGTTTTAATTGGACATCTCATCTTTTACTATTCCCAGAGTCCCACGTGGGTTGCTTTATTCTCCAGGAAGTAATACGTGCATCTTGTTTGCTGGTTTGTTAGTCTTTTCTTGTTCTAAACGTCCTCTGGAATTGAAAACTAGAGCCTTGCTTCTACAGGGTATGTCACTGAGGAAGCCAACTTGGCCAATGACAAGGCAAACAAGAGTTCACGTAAGATAATCTGAAACACAGGAAGAAGTAATTCCTAAATAGATTAAGAAGGCCAATCCTTGTTAGTACGCCTGTTTGGCAAATGTCAGACATTCATAACTGTTGCCTGCCATACAATGCACCTCATTTTCAACTACAAAAACATGAATTTTCTGCATGAATCTTTGATATTACTTATGTCTAGTCTTTTAATATTTTCTATTCCTACTTTGTTATCATAGGAAAATTGGAAAGAGAGAATAATACCAGTACCAGACAACTGATTTTCTCTGGCCCAGTTTTCTTTCTCTACCCTATAAGTTTGGGCTATGCAGAAGAAACTGATTCCAGAAAGAATGGGCATAAGGGCAGCATCCTCGTCAGGAGAGCCCAGTGGCAAGCAGGCTTCCCAGTGCTCTGAAACACTCTACGGACGGTCACTGCAGTGGTAAGCTCCACAGCAAGTTCAGTACATCCAGAATATCAACTTGCTGCAGTCAGTCTCCACAGCAAGTCTGATGTACCCTGAACATGCTCGACTCATAGTATAGGGGCCATATTTCTGTTGGGTTATCTGAGGCAAAATAGAAGAACTTTCATGGGAGGGAAGAAGCAGCAGTAAATCTCTGACAGGTAAGCCTAGCAAATCTACGAGAGAAGTTTGTCTCAAACTTCATACATACAAAAAGAAGCTGGATTTATTACATTTGCAAGATGTATAAAGAAACCATGTCTTACATGTGAAATATAAACCTAGTAGTTTCCTCATTAAAGAATATTCAGGACAAGAACGTAATTACATCTGAGATCCCATTCACTCTGAAAAAATATTATGTTCAAAATTATAGGTAGTCCAAAAAAATAAATTCCACATAGCACCACAAAGACTAACTAATGCCTTGCTGGAGTCATTTGGCCTAGATTGTAGGATACTATGGGCATTTGTTTCTTCAAGACTCCAAAGTTTTAAGAAGAAACCTTATGCTTTCCTCTATACCTAGACAGTCTCATTCATGACTTGCAGTAGCTCTTTTGGTAACACTCTACCTAGAATGAAGAAAGAATTAAAAGCAAAACAAGCAGACAGACACTTCTGGCCTAGAAGAACACAAAACCAAACACAGGCAGCAAAGGAATCATTCTGTTTCTTCTATAAGGACAAAGACAGGGCACATACTCCATTCGCCAAGACATGCCAGAAGATAGACCACTCTCGGTTGCCATTTACATACACACATGCACACACACCAGTCTTATTTGCCAAATTAGACTGAAATACCCAGGCATTAGAATTTCTGTGTGAGGAACTGGATCCATCATGCAGGGGGGAAAAAAAAGAAAAAAAAAATCATTTCTGTAACAGGGAACACTGCTGTTAAGGCTTTTTGTATTTAAGTACCACTTTTGAAACCAGAAGTGGAGTTCGGTATCTATTAAGCAAGCAAGATTTTTTACTTTCTTCATTTCCATGCTTACAATTGCTTTTCCTCAGTATTCAAGCATTAAGTACTTTAAATATATGGAGCAAAAGAAATGGCAAAACCTGCTACAATAAATTTCTATCTTCAAGTGTGTCTACAGCAAAAGAACTGCAGATAAAAGATACAGCTAATGACAAGTAATATTGTATGCATATTTTTCTCTACCCTGCTCAGTTTTATTGGCAAAACTATTGTCTGTCCTATCAGCTTATACATACAACTGAAGTTTCAAGAAAGTCAGATTATTCTACAATGCTTAAACAGAATTTAGAGTTAAATACCTAATCCACAATTCTTACTGGTGATAAAGGTTCTTGCTGGTGCTACAAAAGATAAATGAAAATCAAATAGCCATTCACAGAAACTCATTTTATAACACAGGCAAGAATAAGATATCCTGACACACACCAGAATTATAGTTAATATATTTCACAGGTGAAGCAGAACTTTGAAAATATGTACATTCTACACGTACATTTGAAACCGTTACTTTCAAGACAAATCCAATTATGACTTTTTTTAGCAAAGACAACTGTATTTCAAAGACAGCCAGCTGGAAGACAGATGTGCAAAAGTAACTTGAATCAGTAATTAAAAGTACGAGTATCAAAAGTGTTTGCTTTTAAACAAAAGCCACATTCCATAAGCTCTTAGTTTTTATTTTGACATGTAGCTTATACCTGATCAAGTTCTTACAATGATCACAGGTTACACATAGGATTGGGGACCAAACCAAAGCACTCCATATCCTAACTCCTGCTTTCATTTCAGCAACTAATGGGGGCACCTAGCGCTTCTCAGGGTCAACACTGCCGTGATTACATGTATTTTGCCATTTTTTTTCGCTCCGAACACTAAACTCAATTTAACTGCATATAACTTCCAATATTCCCAACACAATAGGCTGATCTCCGTAAAGGCACTTTTCCTTCCTTTCATACAGAAAATATCCTGTAAACAGCCTATTTCCTATTCTCTAAGTGACTCCTTTTGTTTACAGGAAGGAAAGGCAACAGAAATCTTGCCATAAAACAGTGAGAGCTAAAAAGTTCTGTTTCACTTCCTACTGTGCAGGTGTTTCATACATGAAATCTATCGTAATTCTTCATTTTGAAGAGAAAACATGCAGCTTCTTTTTTGAAATACAGACTGAGAAATAGAAAACAATAAAGTTAAGGAAGTAGCAGCACACTTTACTGTGAAACAAAACACAGATATACAATAAACAAGCCATAAACAAGATCAACATGTATTTTTTCCCCCCTCAGCTCTGTATAATGAGACACAGAAAAACAAAAGGTACCAAGACAGAAAGTGAAATGTAATGAAAGTATGGACTCAAGAAAACAACAGATATTCCTGATCAGGCATTCACTTGGTTTGTACTGTATTCCAGTTCTCCCCAAACTCCACCCTCTTTTCCATGTAGTTCCTGCTGTAACACACTCAAAAGTGTTTTTTCAAGGCCCTAAATGTAAGCTAAACAAAGCAGTATCTTTGCTTTAAAACTTGTAAAATCCCTGGCTTTGAGCACCACAATTTTATACGTTAACTTGTGAACTGGGTTTTCCTTCTAAATCTGTAAGTTCTTTCTTCTTTTTATGCTGCCCAGATACACATGTAAAAATCAACGTTCCAGCCACCTCTGACTACAAAAAAAAACACAAAACAAAAAAAACCCCTCCCTTATTTGACAAATTGGGGGTTTTTTTGGATACAAATGCTGGTTGCAATGTTACAATGTCTACTTAAAACCAAAACCGGAATTCCCCATTTACAGATTATTCTTGGACTCTATTCTGAACTGCTGTAGCAAAGCCATGAGCACAATGCAAAATAACTTGTGTTGGTTCAAGATGCCTGGCACCTCAGTTTGTACACTTGTTTGTGAGTTTCAAAAATACCAACATTCATCATAGTAAGAATTACATTCATCTCTCCAAGATCTGTATTTCTCTATTGCCCAGTAGTGTGTGGAAAATTCAAATAAGTCAAGCAGATGAGGGCACTAACTATGTACTAGGCTACACATACCACTCAGTTTAAAAGGAAATTGAGAATTTTATCACCACCGCATACTATCACAGCACATCTATCACAAATACTGCCACAATATAAAATTATATAAAATATAAAAATACTGTCACAAAGTTAAATTTGCCTCTCTGTAGAAGGGATACCTTATTTGATCCAGGCTGGCCTAACCTCACCAGCTACAGGTCAGTTTGCAGGTATTTCACCATCACAGTAAACACTGTTCCTAGTTCCACATACCAGTCCCTGTGGGTGCAGCAAAGGAGGGATGCCTCCCCCATGGATGCCCTTCCAAACTCTGAGCATCTAGCTGAGCATAGCACAGGGAACAGCATTCAATTACCAGAGAGCATGCTGCCCAAACACCCATCTCTTATCGTAAAGCAACAGCAAGCCAGCTGGAAGGACAGGTTGGGCCCAAGACAATTTGAGGCTCATCAGATACATCACCACTGTTTCAATCAAAACACTTTCAATGAAACATGCAATTACTTGGAGTATGTTAAAAGCAGCTTTCCATACCAAGCTGAACTGTCCTGTTATGTGATGAGCTACCTGGCAAAACAAATTACATCACTGCAGTCTGAATACTTAAAGAAAGATTTGCTAATTAAGGGCAATTAATTACACAGCAGTACTAATTTGAAAAGCAATATCCATTCAGCTTTTGTCTGCTTAAGTCTCAGATTGACTGAGAAGAATTGTTTATGGAACCTGCTGAGCAACCTGCAACTTTGGATGATCCTTCCTCTGAGCTGGATAATAAAGAGCACTTGCTAAGAGACATAAAAGGTGGACAGTGCAATATACGCTTTTGGTTCACTGTCTAGTAGTGTAAATAGGTCTACCCTTAGGCCATCATAATTTTCTTATATGCACTCAAATGTAACTATACCTTTCTCCTGAATATGAAAAATCAACTAACCCTGCTTTGACCTGGAAGAGTTATACCACCTCAAGTAAAGAATATTCTTCATTATGAAAACAGAAAATGTAAGGCAGAGATAGCTCTACCTTTTGAAATTCCTTTTCAATTGGGAAAGGGTTTGTGCATTACACCAAAATGATTTTGTCAGAAACAAACAGAACACCCTACATTGCCCATCATTTCACTAGATGTCTTTTTACCTACAATAAATTGGCAATTAATATGGAATGTAATTATTTTTAATAAAAGGCGATAAACAAAGAGCTAAATCTTTATCATTTATATTTTCAACATGCCACTTCACTCACTGCCATTCATGTATATAATGTGAACACCATCTTCATTCCCACCTTTTTTTATCTTTCTTCTATGAAACAATGTTCAGCTCCCGGCATTTTTTTCTCCCTCTGCAACACCTCATTTTGACCACACAGCAAAAGCATGTAATAATCAAGACCACAAAGAGAGCATGAAACAGTATCAATTCTGGCACTACAAAATATCACATTTGGACCACAAATTACAGAAAATACAGTAGATAACATTGAGTAGATAGTATAACCCCTTTCAGATCTATTCTGTCTTTGCCGCTTTTCTGTTCTCTGCCAGGAATAGCTCAGCATTTAGTCCTCACGTTTATATTTTTTTACTTTGTACTATGCCAGACTTCATCACAGAAATGAAGAGGGAAACAGCTTAAATGTGAGTGACTTGGTATAACCACAGAAAAGCTGCGTACCACACCTCACCATGAAAGAGATAGGGGCTCTTAATTTCCCTGAATTTCAGAGTACAGCAATAAGACATTTGCAGTGCTAAACACAGTAAAAAGGAAACCTCGTGAAAGTGTAAATGCTGAAAATATTAATGATAAAGATGAGTTACCAGCTTGGAACTGAATTTACTAAACAAGACAGAAATCATTGACAGTATCCACAGAAAAGCAGATTAAAAAAAAAAAAATCAGATAGAGGATGAGGTAGTACCCGACAACTTCCAATTAAAGGTAAGAAGAATACGGCAGCTGACTTAGGGCAACTGCTTAAAAGCAGCAAAGATATAAAAAATTATTCACAGGTCATAAAACAGGTTTGAAATAAACTTAACTAAATTACAGTGTTGTGAATGCTATTCACAGAAATAATAAGATGAATTTTTGTTTATATATATTGTTCCCATAGGTCTGCTTAATATTTTATTTGCCATTAACTTTTTTCTGGGGTGAAAAAAATACTTTTTGTTATTTTTTCAAGTGGAAAGCAAGATTTTAAGTACTATGGAAAAACCCAAAACATTTCTTTATCAGCTTTGTTTTCTTCCAGAGTGAAAAGTAGGATGGTTTTCAAATGCTATCAGTGGAGGGAATTTTCATTTGGTATTATTATTTTCTCTCAGAAAGAAGAGTTTGTGAATGTCATTTGTGAATGCCTTACTCTGTGTAGGATATGCCTTTTGATAGTGTTGCTTGCTTTTTCAAATAAACATATGAGCCACAGTCACTTTAGAATGGGGAAATAAAAGAAAGAGAATAGAGGATGAACAAAAGCCTAATTGGTTTAAGTTTTGGAGTGGCTGAGAGATACTTCTGGAAGTCATGCAGTCCAACCTTCTGCTCAGAGCAGGACTGTCATCAACACTAGAAAAGGTCAGGCATGGCTTTGTCTTGCTGAGTCTTCAAGACTTCCAAAGATGGAAAATTCAACAGCTTCTCCAGGCAGCCTGTTCCAGGGCTGTATTGGCCTCCCAGTAGTGTTCCTCCTACTTCTTCCTCGTGTCTAACCTGAACATACCATGTCACAGTTTGTGGCCAATCTGGTGCCACTGAGAAAAATTCAGCTCCATCATTTTTGTAACTATCCTTCAAGCAGCTATGGGATACTCTTAGGTCTTACTAGTTTGCCGAATATAGAAATTAATTTGATCATTTCGTCATTGAACACAATTATAATAACCTCATAGTGCTTTTCATACACACTGAACATACGCATTTGATTGAAAATCCTATTCAAAATTCTGTATAGTCCTCTATTAACCTTAATACTGAAACAACACTGAAAAGATTGACAATGCCCAGAATTGCATTTGAATGTCTCCCATTTCCCTTCAAATATCAGAGACAAAAATAGGATAATTGGTCATAAAATTCATTCCAAGAATATAAGTCTCATAATTTACTACCATTGCTTTTTATAGTCAACACTCAATTACAGGGTGTAGAGTGGAATAAGCTGGATTAAACACACACACAATGCAAAACAAAGTGGAATACATAAGGTAACTACACAATAGAAAATAAAGAATTAATAGTGACCCTTTTGAGGAATACAGAGATCTGAGCTATCATCTAAGCTGATAAGTACACTATAACATACTGTAACAAGAACACTATCCCTCTTTCAGGTCCAAAGGGACTAACTTGGAAGCAGCCCAAAACTTTCAGCATCCCAAATACCACTAATCCATGTCCATAGATCAACAGGATTTGGTGTCAGGTTTTGGGTACACATTGATCCTACCTTCACTGAAGTAAAAGAAGGGCTGTCATAGACAAAAATCACTATGATTTCACCCATCAAGTGAACTGGGGGAAATAATATCTTTTAGGAAGGTTGTAACACTGGATGTTTTAGGATATGGTAGCTGTCTTACATTAAAAAAACTTGAAGTCCATGAAAGTGTAAATTTTATATAACAATTTTTATTTGAATAAACATGTTTTGGAGGTTGGAATGAGATAATACATCTTTACATACTTTACAAAATTAAACTAATTCTTCTTCAATTACTTTGACTAAGGAAACATTTTTACTATGTTTTCGATTCCCATTGCAACTAGAGCCCAATATTTATATACTTACACTAGAGTCTAGGGTATATTCTGTTTGCCTGACCAAAAAAACCAAAAATTTACTCATCACACTTTCACTCATCCGGTGTTTCTATTGGGCGGGCAGGGGAAGTTGTTGGATTTGGTTCCCCTCCACTCCCCCACCCCCATCTCCTGGATACAGCTGCAGAGAAGGCTCATTCACAAGCATTTTTAATACAGGCAATTAGAGTTGCCACCTCTACTGCTGTTTCCCAGCCCTTTGCTTTTTACTGAATGGCAAAACACAAGAAGAGTCAGTGGAGAAACTTCAGACTAGAACTTGGTTTCTGGTCAGGATTGCCTCATTTTGATTTCTTTTCCATTCATGTTTGATGGATGTATTTTTTCTCTTCTATTAAAAAAAAAAAACCCACAGAATTTTGATTGTACAAGTTTTCCAGTTTAAATTCTTAAACCCATTATTCTTGCAGACAAAGCTTCAATAACTTACTTCAAACGTGGCATAGTTTGTGTGATTCTGAATGAAAAACACACAGTCTGTATTTCAGACATGCCTAAATATGCCAACCTGCCAATCAAACTAGAAGCATCGCAAAGGCACTATTGCGCAAGAAGAAAGATGAGGAAAGGCACAGATAATAGCCTGCCTCCTGTAAAACAAAAACTTACTAAGAACAAGGTTTGTTTGCTGTACCAGAAATATGTGAAAGCAGTATTTGTCACGGACTTTTATAGACTTTACTGTCTGGGGAAAAGAAAAAAAAATACAACACATCTAAATTACTGAATAATTAGTAAGGATAACAGTTTCACTTTGCCATGTGCCATATACAGCAATTTTCTTTCCATCTTCAGTAAGATAGTCCCTGGGACACCTGCTGTCGCTGAACTTTATATAAATGTACTTAACTGTGGAGCAGTTACAGCTATTCAGTATTTGTGAAATAGGAATAATAGCCACCTATAAGATGGAAAAAAAAAAATAGTTGGCCAAGAGACAAATCCACTCCCCATATTTTTGCACACAGTTTAGAAATCAGCACGCACCACAGAAACAAAAACAGTGTTAAAAAAGGCATTTAAAATCTCAGTTTAAAACTCTACCAGTTAAGATGTAACAGATTACAACATGATTCAGATATGACCTAACCTTACTTCTAAATAAAACAACAGTAAGCAGGTTTTAGACATATTTATTTAAGAACTTCAAATAAATGTAAATATAAAATCAGGAGACTACATTAGGATAATATAGTTCAATATATTCAAGTAAGTTTTTGGTGAAACAAAATGCAAATGACTACATTTATAGAAAGAACAACTCATTCTCTCAATGTGTGTTTTCTAAGTAAGTCATGCATTGTACTTTTTATCCCAAACATTAGTTATAATAGCTCTCATTTAAGGTTCATGCTCCTAGTTCATGCATAGGAAAAACTGCAAATTAAAGTAACGAGTGTTGTGTACCTTAACTGGGATTTACAAGGACATCAAGTTTCTCACCATCTTTTATACCCAAACATTTTATAGATAATGTTACTTGAGAAAGACAGCAAGGCTCCGCACCTTTGTGCATTCTGCAAGCTAGCGCAGGTTGAGGAGAGCTCAATAGCTTTGGCACCATGCCATGCCACATTTCTGCCTCAAAAGTAAGTCTCCCTCACTCGTTCAGTACCTTGAACTTCAGCGTTGTTGTGAACACAGCCTTTTGGTCTTGTTAAAAACATTCAGTAACTAAGAGGAATTTAACCTGACCTGAAACAAACTTTCAAGGTTGCTAAAGTTCTAGAAACACATCCTTTATCTCAACCATTGAATCAAAACTAAACCAAGAAAAACCCTTCTGTTATGAAGCTTCAGTCGCTACTAGGAAGAAGGCTGGAGTAAAATACTACCTGATTTACAAGGCATTTTGAAACTGCATGTGTCACCATACAGTGTTACCTCAATCATGCACTTGTATAACAATTTATACCCGTTAGAGATGCTACCTACAGTATATTCCATTCTAAAAACTGCAATAGGATGAAAGAGTAATGAAAACAGCAGCCAAGTAGTATAGCATTTCCACCAGGAATTGATATCTAGCAATCAAAAAAAAAAAAAATTCTAAATCATAAACATCATAGACCAAGGATAAACTGTCTCTTTCTGCTGACTTATAAAACCAAGATCACCAAAAGAACAAATAAGAACCACTGCTCTATTTCAGACCTGAGAGTGTTTTGCTTCTTTTGCACATGTGGAACAGAAAATGAAACAGCCACTCACAGTTATGTTTTATTTCTCTTTCTACATTTCAGATGTGTGCAGAGGCATGCACTCATATACACCCCATTCACTCACCCCTCTCCCGTCTGGCAAATATTTCCCCACTCCCCAACCCAAAAGCATTACTGTTGTTTTATTTTATTTATTTCTAGCAGAAGGCTCTACCAAAGAAATTCCTACCGCTTAGCTAGAATGTTGAGACTGGATTGACAAGAAAACAGCACATCAAGACTAAGCGTTACTGAAAAAAATGCTTGAGACAACTGTACAATTGCAATACACACACTTTGCAGCTATCACAAATATCCTAAATATCACCCAGCCCTTCCTTCCCCTTCCCACAAAGGTATTAGTATTTCTTGTTTCAGTCATGATTACCGGCTGTAGGACTTTAAAGCAGCTCCTACTTTTAAGAACGAAATAGGTACACAGCTGCTTTTTGCTGAAAATTGAAGTATTTTCAAGTTAACATACTTTTAAGATGTATAGACAAAAAGAAAAAAGAACTTAAAAGACCATCATATATTTTGGAGTATGAAGAGAGCAGAATATTTGTGTTTGACAATGTTTTTTTATCCCCCACCACAGGAGAAAAATAGTATCTAGTGTTGATTATTGAAACAAAGATTCTTTAAAAACTGACAATGAACTTACAAAACACAGAAAAGTCAGGATTCTAGACCTTGGCACTCTGATGGGAAAATGGTCGATAACCTTGCAGGCATCAGACTTGGCTTTAGATAAAAATCAGACTAGGACAGTGGGAGTAAGTCCAGGCACGGGCTTCGTCTCTTTTGTACTGAAAGTGACAGCTGAAAAGAATCTGTATCAGCTAAGCAGAGCAGTGACAGTTCTGTACAAAAAGAGGCTCATTTTGCAAGTTTTTCATTTTTCTCATATATCACTCAATCACAAAAGATAGCATTAAGTTTCAGGCACATCTTTTCTGTTCTGTTAAGGCCATAAGGTTAGGCCATTCAGACTAGTTACTCACTTGTGAACTCCTATACAAATAGGTCACCATTTTGTCATAAACTGCTGCCTGTATAATAATGGAAAAGTAGTCTTGAAAAAAAAATTACATAAAGACCATACAAGGCAAGCTTGAGGTTTGCTTAATATAGAGTCCAAATTCTCAAATATTCTACTCAAAATATCAATGACCACAAAATACAACTCTGCGTACCCATCTGTACTTCTCAAAGATCAGCCAGGAAAGAGCTGAAGGGGATTCTTTTGATATAAGAAAAAAAAAAAATTTCTAAATTCACCTGACATGGTGCTTAATATCTAACAATGAAACCTGAGGTGATTTTTTTTTCAGACGAACAATTCTTTCAATCTAACAGAAAAATTGAGAGCATTTTATATATATGGAGGGTATTCTCAGTAAATATTTTCATATTCCACACATTTCCATTCACTTGGTCTTCTCACTCTCCCTCCATTTAAGAGCATCTTGAAGGCAACAAATATCCACTTTTTATACAATGTATAGAAGTATGGAGAGCTGAACAAATGAGGACCTATTCTACAGCCCATCAGTTTGTAGAGAGAAACTGCTGTTAATATATTAACTTCCCAGAAGACATAACCCTACAGCTTGTTACCTCATTAACATGAATAGTATCAAGTTTTCTAATAAGATAATAGCATCTTTATTAACTTACCTTCTCCATGTGCTAGTAGTTTGTAAGTTTTGCAAATTGCTCATCTTTGATTATAAAAATATTATTAAAACATACCAGTGGCTACAGTAGTCACATAGGAGAGAGGAAAAGAAGAGTGAAGGAGCAAGGAATCTCTGCCAAGGATACCAGGGTTGTCATTAAACTTATGAATAACCTCCAGAGTACAGATACTAACTGTATGTACCAGGCAAGATGTTAAAACAAGAAAAAAAGAAAGAAAAAAATCCCTTCATTCTACAGGAGACAAGACCCTTCGGTCAAATTATTCAAAATATTGATGACATACAGAGCTCAAAAGGCTTTCATCACCATCATACCTGAACATCAGACTGTTTATTTATTTTAATATTTCATCCATGTGATAAAGGGTACTAATGCTATGGGTATCACATAGAAAAAAAGGCCAAGATTTGTATCCTGAAAAGTGTTTAGGCATTTAAAATCCATTGAATAAACAAACAAAAACCCCATCATCTTTGTGAACCATATACAGACTTTCTGATCTATGGAACCTCCTGCAATGTTTTTATTTCCTCTAACTGATGAGACAGAAAATCATTTAAAGTCTAACTAGCTTGAAAGGACAGAACATTCTCCATAAATTTAGAAAAAAAGCATACTGCCATCTACTCCTTTATCGAAAGGACATGCTATCACAGGAAAAAGAATTTTAAAACAAAACTGCAAAAAAACCTCACTCTGCTGAGATCTCTTACATTACATACTGTACAAGTTCCCTAAAACACATAGCTCAAAAAGGAATTTCACTGATTTGCCAGTGGTCAAGAGGCAACCTGTGCTGTTGGCCTACTCAGGGGCTGAGAGCATGTCCTCTTGGCAACAGTAAACGTGAAACCTTATGGGCACAAGGCAAGAAGCAAATCTGAGCACACGCTTCCCAGCCAGAAGGCACCCATGAGCTGACAGTCAGCTGTCTTTCACCAGGAGGTACGCACTGCCTCCAGCCTCTGGAGAGACAAACAACACAGCGTGCCCCTCTGGGTGCAATAAAACACCCAGGTCTTAAGTAAGTTATGCTGTTGTACCACAGGCCTACGCTTTTTAAACAAAGAAGAGAAGTGATTTTTTGTTCTACAAGTGGGTAAAGGCAAGTCAGTAGAGGGGTGTGGGAGACAGAATAGAGCACGAGTGAAGGGCATGAAAAGTTTTACTGTAGAATGAAAGACTGTACGTGGGAGGAGGAAAGTATTAGAGTGGAAATTATGTTATTACAGTTTAAGAAAAATATGCATTCTAAACGGATTTTTTTAATTTATTGCCAAAAAAGTTGAAGGCCATAAACGTTTTATTAGAAGCTCGGGTTTTAGGTTTCTTAACATCTTATAACTGCAAGGTTTTACTGTGGTCAGCTCAACAATGAGAATTTTTATATTATTGCTATAAATCAGCCAGGCTACTGGCAATTAGTTGCAATTTTGTTGAAATCTAGTTTAAATGAACAAAAAACAAAAATACAGGAAGCTGTGTGTTTATTTTGGTGTATGTAACCAAAACACTGGTATGTGATCAGATCTGTAAGTCAAACTATTAGAGCAAGCAAAAGCTGTAAAAATGAAACACTGAAAAAAAGTAACCATTACAAGATAGTAATCTGTGATCTTTCCATTAAGAATTTAAATGACAGCCATACTGCCTTTATGAGCAGAAAAGGGAGGAGAGATGGGGGGACAGCCCAAGGGATACATATTTTTTTTACCTCAAGCGTCAAGCTGAACCTTAACAAAAAAAATAAAGAGCAAAGTAGGTGCTGCTGACATCATGCTTTTAAACCTCCAGTACAACAGTTCTCAATCACGCTTCCTCAGTAGTATGGGGTTTTTGGTGGGTTTCGTTTGTTTTGTTTAAGTACCCTTCCCATTGAGTGACCGTATCTCAGATTACACAACTCAATTTTAGTGAGCTGGCCAAAATGAAGACACAATACTTTTTATAATTCTGTTCAAGTCATAACAAGTTAGAGAAAAAAATTACTTCCTGAACACTTAGAAATAAGCGTTTACTCTGTAACTTTGTTTCCTTTTGCTATTTGCTTTCTTCTCATGTATTCATCTTAAATTTTTGTAAAGCATATCACCTTCAGCCATGTTGCTTTTAACTTCCATTTCTCAACTATTCAGCCACACTGTATAGCATTCAGAATTAGAAATGCAGTTTATGCTAAGGTCAACATTTTATTTGGGTTAGTTTCATTACAAAGGAATATAACTGACATTCTCTGAAACTGTTCCATCATGCAGACAAAATATTGGTAAGTGGGAAGATCATGAGATTAATTTCAAAAGCTTAGTCTTGCTCTGAAAATAAAATGCCAATGAACAAATTTTTTTAAACCCACTAATGAATGGAAATCATGAGTAACTGACGTAAGAAACAGAGTCGAAAGCCTTAAAAGAAAAATAAAACACATTGGTCCCTGTAATACAATTTTCAGCATAGTTTGCAGTTTACCAGATCTTTTATTGACTTGTTTGGCATTTTTGGAAACTTGAGTGGCGTTCCTCAGGGGTCAGTATTGGGACCGGCGCTGTTTAACATCTTTGTCGGCAACACAGACAGTGGGATTGAGCACACCCTCAGCAAGTGTGCCAAGAACACCAAGCTGTGTGGTGCAGTTGACACGCTGGAGGGAAGGGATGTCATCCAGAGGGACCTTGACAGCCTTGAGAGGTGGGCCTGTGCCAACATCATGAAGTGCAACAAGGCCAACTGCAAGGTCCTGCACACGGGTCGGGGCAATCCCAAGCACAAATACAGGCTGGGCGATGAGTGGACTGAGAGCAGCCCTGCGGAGAAGGACTTGGGGGTATTAGTAGATGAAAAACTGAGTATGAGCCAGCAATGTGCACTCGCAGCCCAGAAAGCCAATTGCATCCTGGGCTGCATCAAAAGAATTGTGACCAGCAGGTCGAAGGAGGCGATTCTGCCCCTCTGCTCTGCTCTGGTGAGACCCCACCTGCAGTACTGCATTCAGCTCTGGGGCCCCCAGCACAGGAAAGACATGGACCTGTTGGAGTGAGTCCAGAGGAGGGCCATGAAGATGATCAGGGGTCTGGAGCACCTCCCCTATGAGGAGAGGCTGAGAGAGTTGAGGTTGTTCAGCCTGGAGAAGAGAAGGCTCCAGGGAGACCATATAACTGCCTTCCAGTACCTAATGGGGGCTACCAAGAAAGCTGGAGAGGGGCTTTTTACAAGGGCATGTAGTGATAGGACAAGGGGTAATGGCTTTAAACTGAAAGAGGGTAGATTCAGATTAGATGCAAGTAAGAAATTCTTCCCTGTGAGGGTGGTGAGGCACTGGGAAAGGTTGCCCAGAGAAGCTGTGGATGCTCCATCCCTGGCAGTGTTCAAAGCCAGGTTGGATGGGGCTTTGAGCAACCTGCTCTAGTGGAAAGTGTCCCTGCCCATGGCAGCAGGGTTGGAACTAGATGATCTTTAAGGTCCCTTCCAACCCAAACCATCCTGTGGTTCTACGATTTAGTTCTGCAGGTTTTATAAGACACATTTACTTACAAAAAGCAGCAACTCTACTCTGTCTCATTTGTGAGCTGGCTAGCTGCAGAACTTGGTTTGACATTACGTTCCAAGGTCTGCTTTGTCCTGTATATTCCATTAGCAATTGTGCCAGCCTTAATAAAATCAAAAGATTAGTTGGGCTGCGTGAAAGAACACGGTTTAGAGCAAGGAAGCTCACATTTCACAGCTACGAAAATTCTAGGCAGACTGTTTAGATTTTCAGGTGAAACACACTTTGGAACTAAACATAGCACCCTTCAAAAACTGGGCAGATTAAGTAGAAACCCATAGTTTACCTTCTGGCTTTCCAGTTTGACAGCATCACTTTATATCCTTTACCAAGTACCAGTTACTGTATTCCATATTCCAATGTATATTCACAGGTGGGAAAGCAGATAATTGCAAAGTGAGCAAGTACTTATAGAGCTTTCAAGCTTTTTTTTTTTTTTTTTTTTTAGTTTTTAGGTAAAGGTTTGAAACTACACATCAGATGGAAACAGTTACCGATTCTGATATCAGCAGCTAGGATGAGGTTCAGCAAAGGTGAAACAAAATGACTGGTTTGAAAAACATGTCGTAAGAAATCAGGATTCAATACTGCCATTTTCTGAAGGTTTGATGTGAGATGATGTAAATATACTGAGACCTATACAATACTGGAAGCTACTCTGCATGTGAAAACCTCATTCTTGCACTAACCAAGGCCACACGTTAGGACATCATTTTGCACTTAAGGTACTATTCTGCATCAAAATCATAATAGCAGGACATTGATTTGGAGCATATCTCTATTTATGTCAAAGATGGAGGAATGTTTTAAATAAACAATAACTGGTCAAATCAAATCTTTTCAAAGATATAACAATTCCCTGTTGATTTTGGAAGCCCGCTTTTCATGGATTACTTTCTCAACTATTGTTGAGTTGCAGCAGCCTTCCATACTCCTACCACTGTATTTCAAATTACTATACTGTCACTGCTTGGTACCTAAGCCACACTCGACCTATTTAGGAGCTCAGCAAGAGCTACTGCTTCAGCTGGGTTCCCACAAGTATCAAGGAAAGGCTGGCTTAGGAGCTGCAGCTCTACACAGTAGAAAGATTCCCTAGATCAGCTAATCAATGGTATACAAAAAAAATTGCTGTTGGTACAACCTGGAATTAAGAAAGTATCTGATACAGTACTATACTGAAAATAGAACAAGTAAAGAGACAACAGGCTGTCCTGAAAAAAAAAACCAAAAACCTAAAACATTTTATTAGATGAGGCCTAAGATCAATCTTGGAATCAGTCTTACCTCGTATTTTCAATAACAACCTTGACACAAAGTGGAAGTTATTAATGAATACAAATACAAAACAAAGTTGAGAAGCACTGGCACTGCAAAGGAAGGTAAAAAAAATATATAACCAAGAAAGAACAAAGTTACTTTTGAGGAACAACTTCACTTTTATTTTATGTTTGAAGCCACTCCCTCAAGAACTACAGGTTAAAATTTTGATCAGTCTGACAGCCCATCAGCAGAAAACACCAGAAAGAGAATAACCATGACATTGCACTCAACATGAAGTTGCACAATATTTCCAGTAGAGCCAAAGCTTTAATGCTATTTTATTTGCCATGGACAAGACTGTGTAGAATCCTGCTTAAATTCTTCTTAGCCATAACAAAAACACACAAACAGAACAAGTGTAGAAAAGGGCCTTCTGTTCCCCAGCCACTGTACTGTACAAGAGGAAGCTAAATGTCTTGTTTAAAGACTGGCTAAAAATTTGGCTACATTATCCTCAGAAAAATGAGGTCTGACACAGCAAGTTGTCTGTAAGTATCAGGAAGAAAGAAAAAGTATTTAGGTTAAACAAGGATATTGGTAAAATCAAACAAATGAGCTGCAATCTCAGCATGTGCTCTACATACAGGCTCACAGGAAATTCTGGTCCGCAGTAGAGTGAGTCCCCGAACAGCCTTCAAGTATGAAGCCTACAAGTATGAGATGGGAGAAAAAAAACAAACCAAAACAATGGCAACCCATCAGTAAATGAAAATTCAGTGCAACTGATTTATGAGAGAGATCAATGATGTAGATGTTTCCTACAGCAACTGGATTAGAAAAGAACAGAGTAGTTCAGTTCAGGGCAAAGGAGGTTTCAGGCTAGGCCTGCTGATCTGTACCTATCATCAGTCTTAATTCAACAATTTTGGAGATCTATCAGTTTAATAAAATTAATGGTTTTACTCCTTTTGTTGAAAATATGACTCAAAAGGATATCAGACTGAGCTTCTCCATGTCCTCTCACCTTTAGCAAAAAAACCTTCAGAAGCCAAGTTGTAACCCTCTCTGTCAAGTGACAAGCACTATCAGGGTTATTTCAACTTTAAGGAATTTTACCCTAAAGGAAATTCTTTCCATTCCCTTTCCTGTTTGTTATGCTTAACTCAGCATTCATTTACAATCTCTTTCATACTGAAGCTGAATGTTATACAAAACCCTGAATTTTTAAACACTTAATAAAATGGATTATAAAAACCAAAACAGAGATCTGAAGATCTGGTTCATGCTTTGGTAAACATAGAAATACTTAGAAGTATAATTACTGTGAAGTTGGATGAGCAGGAACAGGAATCATCTCAGTCTTCTGAGGTTCTGCTGGCTCTTGTTTATAGTTAACAAAGCTAAGAGGTTAAGACTGAACATAAAAAGGTGCAAACAGCAGCTGTTTTCAGAACTGAACCACTTTAATTCAGATTTTTAAATAATTTGACAAATCACAACTTTTTTTTTCCAGCCACGTGGATGAATAGCATAGATTATCAAAAGTTTCACAGTACTAAAATCAGTAGTCAAAGCAAAAAGAACTAAATACAAATGTAGGTTTGACTGGCTGAGAGCCAATTTCAAACTCACATGTCCTGCTCTTTAACAGTAAAACTATCTTTTGGAAGAGATCCAATGGAATCACTCCACAGAAGTTCACACATTCAAATTCTAGTATTGCTAATCATGTTTTAGAATTCAGTGACAAGGTGAGCAAAGTGTATCTGAAGCCAAACCTGAAAGGATGCTATTTTCTTTAAGTGCTTCTTCCTTTGTTAAGTACTATAGTTATAAAATATTTAACTGCCAATAATTTATTTGGGAATTCTTGTCAACTGGTTTAAACAAAGTATAATATGAGTATATAGTACTCTATTTCTTAGTCTTGTAAAAAAAAATCTTCCCAACTTCATAATAGCGAAATATTCCATACAGATATTCTGTACTATAATAAAGTGTAAACACAGTACACTGGAATATCAACTAAAATTCTCAATTATCAGACCAACTATCAGAAAAAAAGTTGCGATATTTCACAGAATAATTCACGCTGGAAGGCACCACAGAACATCATCTAACCCAGCCTCCTGCTCAAAGCACCGAATTCAGACTGACTTGCTTAGGGCTTTGGCCAGTCTGGTCTTAAAAACTGGAAAGGGTGTAGATTTCACAACCTGCCTGCACTACCTGTTCCAATTCCTTAGTGTCCTCAGGGTGAGTTTTGTTTCCTAGTGCCAGATCAGAACCTCACCTGTTTTAGATTATGGCTACTGTCTGTTTTCCTCCTGCCAAGTACCTCTGTAAAGGGCCTGGCTCTGTCTTCTTAATAACCTCTTAGGTATCACCTTAGGAGGCAGCTATGAAGTATCCCCTGAGCTTTCTGTTGTCCAGGCTATGGAAAGCCAGTTCTCTCAGCCTCTCCTTACGTGCTGCAAGCCCCTCATTTTGCTGGCTCTCCACTGAACCAGCTTCAGTTCACTCAATGTTTCTCACGTATTTGGGGAACCAAAACTGGATGGGGTATATCCAACGTGGTGGTCTAAGGAGTGCTGAATACTGGAAATCCACTGGCTATGCTCCTGTTCATAAAGCCTAGTATGCTGCTAGCATTTTTCACTGTGAGAGTCGACTGACACAGTGACTCACATCTGTCAGAGTGTACGGGTCCCTTTCAGCAGGGCTGCTTCCCAGGCAGTCAGTCCCCACCCTGTACTGTTGCAAGGCGTAAGAACGTGCATTTATCTTTGTTGAATGTCACAAAATTCATTATGGTTCATTCCTCCAGCCTCTCTAAACTGCAGAGCACTGTCCTCAAACATGTCAACTACTCCTCCAATGTGATGTCACATGCAAATTTGATGAGGATGCACTTCATCCCCTCCTCCAGGTCATTCATCAAGGTACTAAAGAGGACAGTTTGTTGGGATGTTCAGCAGTACTGTACAGTACTCCACTTGTAACTGCTCTCCAGGTGGAATACGAACCATTAACTGCTACGTTTTGAGCCTGACAATCCAGCCAGTCCTCCCATCCGAATCACAACATTGCAGCTTGGTTATGCAGATGCGGTGAAAACCACGCTAAAAGCCTCAATAAACTCAAAGTAGATTATGAGTAAACTGCCATAAGCAATATTAAATCTAATCTGATGGCATTTACAATTTCGGCAGTATACAGAAAGGTCCCAGGACTATTGATAAGCATACAAAAGGTACTCAGGAACTTCACACAAGGTAATTTTAATTACTGCTTGGGCAAGAAAAAAAAAAAAAGTCCCCATAACAAAACAATTGCACTAGATTTCTTCCAAATAGGGAAGAAAACATAGGACTAAAGAAAAATATATTTATGCATAAAACAGAAAGGTTTTAAGTTTCAGAATCTGTAAATATGGTCCATGAAAATAAAAACTAATTTCACCACCCAACCAGGGAAACCCAAAGTCATTATCCTCCTTATATATGAATGATGAAATGGGCAAGACTTCACGTTATGACAAAAAAAAGCAATATAAAAAATTACTTAAACAAAAGTTAAAACTTATTTATCAATTTAATTGATTAGTATTTCATATACAGCTGCAACAGATATGTTGACCTCTACTTAGGGGATTTCTAGTTGAGCAAATTTTCACACAGTGACCCACAGGTGACTAGGAGCCTGGAAAGCACTTGCTGAGAGTCCATGAAGAATGGTTTGTCTGGTGGAGTTGTTTTTTCAACCTTATAACCTGCTGTTAAGTCACAGAGAGGACTATCTAACATATTTTAGATGTCTCTTATTATTACTTTTCCCCACAGTGATTCCTGTAGCTGCCACAAAAAAATCATACAATTGTACAGAGAGATGTGTTTGAGACAGCTGGTATGGAAAAGAAGTGGTTCCTGAGAATCTCCAATTTGCAACTTTAAACACCTCTGACCTACAGGCATACTGAATGTTGTAAAATGAGTAAACAGGAACATCGTCACTGTTGGGTACAGTCTACATAAGAAAGAGAACAACATTGCCATTAAGCATCTATTTTCCCAGGAAGAAATTATTACTACTATGCATATATGTAAATATTCTATTTTAACACTCAGTCACAATATTTTAATAGGCACAAAGCAAGGCAGATATTCAATTAACTGTTTGTGAATACAAAGACACAGTTTGTATGCCCATTATCAGGCACAAAAGTACACTCTCTACATTGACAGCATTAATATAATCTTATATATTTAACAATACTTTAAAAAAAATGCAGCAGTAAAATTCAAAGTAAAAACAAAACACTTTACAAAGTGCTGCATCCATTTGCTGCAAATCAGTATGATGGAAATAATGGTCAGCTATTTTTAGGAGTTATTTTCTAAGGAAACAAGCCTTATGCAATCGCACAGTGCAACACCTCCCTCCGCCTTAAGATTTTTTGAGGCGGCCGTTTGACTCAGCAAAATTTGATAGAAAAGATAAAGTTTCAAGGGTAATTATCCTCATAGAAACTTTATTTTAAAAGTTACACAACGACAGAGAAAAAGCACAAAGCATCCCAAGTGTGAGAGAAACACTGACATTAGCAAAATTATCAAATCTGAGAATCTCACAGACTAAAGAAGTACTGCTTGCCCTTCCCTCCGAAATCTCCACCAAAAATAATGATTTCCAGGAGTCCAGGGTAAGAAGCCAGCAAAAGCTCAGAATTCCAGAAGATCCCTCTGCTCTAACAGTGGAAACCTCATCTCATATAGAAAACATTGTTGGAGCTCGATTTATATTTGATAGCCTGGGGTTTTTCAGTGTAGCATTCTGAGCAACCACCTGTACAGCTCTTGACCAATTCAGATAATCTCATCTATCCTGTTTCCTTCTTGTGGCAAACTGATTAAATTCTACATCTGACGAGAAGTGGAAATGAGCAAACCTGTTTTCACATCGTTACAGATTAGACCAATCACTATATTTACCCCACTTTGTCTCACCACCTTTAAAAAATTATCATTTGAAATGGTTTCCTATAAGGCTGTGTGATTCAAGGAGATGTACAAATATACTAAAAAAGTTGTTGGGAGGAGGGGGTGGCAAGTAGCAGAGAATATGAGAGGGGGAAGACACCTCTGGAGTAACCTGCCTGATCTCAGAAAACCAGCAGCCAGATAAAGGAGAAAACATTTTCAGCATTGACAGGTTTATCCCAATAGCTTCTAATTCTGTCAGCCAGCTTCCACAACTGAATGCAGATGCCTATGTATCTCTGCCAAATTACTCTGTGAATGGACTGTTGTTTCAGTTGTCTGAAAAGGGAATTTGAAATGGAAGGTTACTGTTTTGATAAAGGATTTTAACTACCTGGACATCACTTAATTGACTACTACAGCTCAACCCAGATCAAACAATTTGAAGATTAAACTAAGGGATATCTTTATATCAACAATATAAAGGAAGCTATGGAAGTGCAAAAATAAGTCCAATGTGTTAGCATATTTTATGAAATAAAAAAAAATTCCTCAAAGTTTTTTGAAAGCTTTCTTCATAGAATTCTCCCTGCTGAGCATCACAACAAGTTTCCCACCCCTGCACATGCCAACAATCTAAAAGTTATTTCAGTTGAAATTATTGCACCTCTTGCATATAATGACCGCATGCAGAGAAGCACCTTTGTAGTCATTTAGATTGCTAGATGTATTAACAGGCATTCTTTTTCTCATTTACCACATAACAAGAACAGTAGCTCTTCAAAATGATAACACTAAAACAGTTACTGTATGGCTTCATTGAACACCAACTTCATAACGATGTTTTTGTCGAAGACATGACAAACTAAACCTAACAGAAATCCCCAGTGGTTTCACTTGTTAGCTCCAGTGTCAGACTGGAGCACACTCACGTAACATAGCCTTAAACTAATTCCTACCTTGTCTCAACTCATATCATATGCTCCATACTGTCAAACATAAAACATTTTTCTCTGAGCCTCAGACAGAAGAGAACAGAGGAGTAATGACAATACTGCTGAGAAAATAGGCCATGGGTTTGTAAATACAATGGGTTGTTTTGCATTAGTCCAATGAACAAAATTATTCTCACACTGGGTTTGCATTCATCATCAATTAGAATTTTTACATGACAAACCCAGAGCATCCTGCTGAACCCAAATCACAGCTGGCAATCCTGCAGCCCAATGTGGCAAGGCAGCCACTCTCTTTGAAACAGCTCCCTCCATTGCTATAGAGAAAAACCACTAGGAACAATAATAATAAGCTGTTGTCCTGACAACCTTACAAAGCAAAAGCCAAGGCTTACTTTACTACAGCAGAAGAGCAACGATAACCTGATCACCATAAACTGTTCCTAATTCTTCAAGAGCAGCTGGCCACTGCAATAAGCAAGACCAGCACAGCAAAATATGTACAATTTCCTACACGCTGTAGATGATATGCACATTATGCATGAGAATGTATGCATATACACAGCCACACTTCCCCCCCCCACTTTTTCCCCCCCACTTTGTGTCACACTAATATTGTAATGAGATTTCATGCTAAAACATGTCAGGAACTCATTTTCAGTGCTGAGAGGCTAGAAAAATACTTAGGAGCTCTTTTTTCCTTGAATGTATTTTAGGTATCTAAAAGTAGGAAATAATTAGTTTTGAACAGAAAGCCATAAATGAAAACAGCCAGATAAGAAGAATGTGATTAAATAACTTGTAACTCTCAGGTGAAAAAAAACCCAACCTAAACAAATGGAAAAAAACACAAAACCAAATAAACACAGACTGACATTTCCTCTCACAAATGCCTTCTCCATAAAATATAGGAGACAGAACTGCTTTTGCAGTGACAGTTTTTCTAAATGCAGGATTCCATCTTACTCCCCCACATGAAAGGAAAAAAAACAGCAAAAGTATTTTAACAATACATGGATTTATAACACCTATAGAAAGCTTTATTCTGCCCTTACTCACCTTAATTGCCATTACGTTCTCACATCATTTCACAATTTATCCTATTTGATTGGAGTGAATGTAAAAATCCAACATGAAATACAAGGTGGCCCAGAATCTCCTTTCCCTCTCATATATATGGAAAAAAGGAGTATTTAAAAAAAAAAAAAAAAACCAAACAGCCAAACCAACAAACCAATAAAAAACCACCAGAAAAATTTTATGAAGGTGTTCAAGAGCATATACTAGGTTTAAAAAAAAAAAAAAAAATTTTATTCCATTTGAATTAATCTGTCACAGAACCTCTAGCATTCTCAGAGTACCTTTCCCTATAAATACATTTTATTAAGTACTGTAATCTGTTGTTTATGTAAACTGTAAAAGACTTCTATAATTTCATCACAGGTTGTATCAGGTTTAAAATAAAGGTTGATGAACCAAAAGGGAAATGGAAGGGCAAATTGTTGAGTTGTAGGAGAGCTTTGTATCTCTATTATGTGTCCTCTAACATAAATCTCATAAAATCATTTTCATATAACTTAAGTCTGAAAAGTCACATTGTGAAATACCTATGATTCAAAAGCCTCCCTAAAAGAGGAGGTAGCAGGCAGGCATTATCACAATCCACAGCCACTGTGCTAGTGAGAATTTGGGCAACGAAGGGAGAGGGGGAGGAAGGAAGGAACGGCAAATAATCTAGGAGGATTATACAAATATCTGCAGAGCTGGATATGTCACTTTGCAAGATCCAGGACAACAAATGAAGACATTATATAAGAAAAGATTCAAAGTCAATGGCAAAACTCCAAGTCCTGTGCTCAGAATTTCATTTGAGCTACTGAGGGGGAGGGGAACTTCTGCTACTACCGCCTTCCAGCCTCCTAGCTACCACAGGACAATTTACTCTACCTTTCCTCCAGCCTCCTTCCAGATTCCCTTACTTCCAGAACAGCTATGGTATCTTTCCACATGGCATCTCTCAGCCTTCCCTGCCCCCACCCCACCTCCCCCCCCCCAAAAAAAAAAAAGGAGTACAGGTGATTTTCTTCGGGAACATAGAATCCCCAGTTAACAGCAACTAAAAACAAATGCCTACTTCACTTCAAACATCTACTATTCTTAAAGTGTTTTACAAACATCAGACCCAATAAAGCTGTTTGCTTGCAGATCCAAAAAGATGGGACAGCAGCTGCTTACATTTATTATGTGTTCAGAAGATTATCTCCGTACAGATTCAAGACATTCTATAAACAAGACCTTTGATTATGTATGAACTGATCACTATTTAAGAAACTCCAGAAAACCAGAAGAATCCACATATAAATCATGAGTAGCTAACTGCTGATGTAATTACACTTTCATGATCAAAACAAGAGTCTACATATCTTCTAGTAAGAACTATGGTGCGAAATAATCACAATGACATTTCTGCCTACTGCTGTCGTGTCTTTAGCTAAAAACTACAAGAGTATCACCAATTATAATAATCCTTCTCAATCTTCAGTTCATTCAATTATGCCTGAAAACGCCTTTAAATCTGGGGTCAGTGCTTTACTACAAAGGAAGGCAGGGTCTCTCTCATTTACTTCTGTCAGGGTAAATCAGATGTTTAACATTCAGTTCGCTCTTTCACAACAAACTAAAAAAATAAGACAGCTATTCATATGAAGTCCTAGCAATTCTTGAAAATGTAACCAGTCATACAGCATCAACACTGAATGTCATGAGGAATTAATGTTATTCTTAATGCAACCTATGTGAAAAACTAGTATTTTTAAATTAAAGAAAAACATGAAACAGACTTTTCAATCTACTGAATACAAATTCTACAGTCAGAGCTATACATAATAACAGTCCTCATGAATTCTTCTTATTGGATTCTTGGATTTGGTAGACAGTCCTCACAGTATTTTATCAAAATAATTCAGGTAGAAAAAACAGGGTAGAAAAAGACTCTGAGGGGCACCCCTACCCTAAACTTCCTGAACTGTTCAGATTTATAAGATGGGATGAAAATTCCCTTAAAAATAGAGAGATAAACTGAAGTTTGTCTTAACTTTGCAAGAGGTAATGTTTTAAAGAATCAGATATAAATTATGCTACCTACCATATCAAAAATTGCTATGAGTACAATACTGCAATACATAAAATAAACAGCCATCACCACTTCACTGATTCGCAACCCAGCTTGCCCAAATATTTTAAAATTGCAAAGCATTTTAAATTGCAAAAGGCAAAAACTGCATGGAAAGAGAAAAGTGCATTTGTCAAATCATTATTTCATTTCAAGCTATCAATGCAGCTACTGTTGGTAATCTTGGATGACTAACACAAGAAACTAGATAACCCAGCGCCCCACCCTCCTTCCACAGTCTGTAACTTCTCTTATATTTTCATATTAACATACCATTTCTCACTCAATATTACCAAACTAGATCACTCATTGGTAAAAGGTAGGAACCTACCAAAAATATTTAAACATCCAACCATCCAAATATAATATTAATTCTAGCCAAGGCAAGGAGGAAATATTTACTTTCTCCTGCAGTTTGAACTGCTGATCTGCCCCTAAAAAGCTTAGGTGCAACGCCCAAATGCTATGTCCAATATGAAGCTGAAAGTGAAAAAAAGAACTGTCTCAGTTCACTTGTAAAGGGCAAACAGCAAAAGAAAAGGATGGTTTTGCCTGTTTGACCACTGCTTTGCTTAGTTCCTCATTTGACTCTCTTCATTTGCAAGAGTATTTCACAATGCACTTGAGTAATGGTATATCAGTAAATGTCTACAAAAAAAGAGCATATCACCTTTCTTTCAAGAAAATGGAACAGAAACCTTTAAAAACACTCTGATTTGCACAGTAAGCAAATACCAGCTACAAAGAGTTGAGGTTTTGTTTAGTTCTAGGTTTCACATCATACCCTTGACATAGATGAATGACATGATCTTTAATCGATCCAATGCGACTGGTGAAACAGCCTGGCATCCTTACAAGTAAGTATTCCTTCTTGTTACATCTAAGAGCTGCATGACCTGGTAAGGTAAACCACTGGGCATGCAAAACTAAGACAATACATTCAGAGACCTCTCTGAAATATAGCTTTATATGAATACTACATAAATTATAAATCAACTGTTGCGGAGCCTAAGTGATGTTTAAATATCCATAATGCATTACAGCTCTTGATGATTTAAACATGTTTGCATTAATAATAAAAGATATTTCAAAGATCAAATTTAAGACTGAAGTATTTCAGAGAGAGCAACTACTAGAGAAGCAAACAGGGGGCAAATAACTCATTTCACTGACAACAGTCACAGGTTTGGAAAAACATGAGAAATAGATTAATAAGGCATCAGGCCTAGGCATTCCTATATCCAGCAGGCTGTGATGCACTACGTTTCTGAATCCAACTCCAAAATGCTTCAGTCTAAGATAGTTAGGTACAGAATCTGGGAAAAAATAGCTGAACAAAAAACGTTAATGCACTATGGTCCTTTCTAAAATAAGTCCTTCAAACTAAGCAACAACTGTGACTGAATTCTTGGTTTTTCTTCATTTTCAAACATCCCTCCTTATCCAGCTGCCTTCCTCTAAAGCAACCTAAATATTTTGCAGCACTACCTTCCAACAAACCTCCTTTAGATATTGGTAGTACATATATAAAATAATGTCCATAAGCAACAAGATGAGCTGATCAAAACAATGAATTATGTCAGCTGGTAAGCAAACTTCAAATTCTGCTCTGGTCCAGTCAGTGCAGAACTGATCAAGAAGGTAGCTTACTGTTCATGCGAAGGGGGAAAAAAAAAAAAAAGACAAATAGAGAAATAGTAGGCTGCAGAGAGAGATTACATGCTTTCCTTCTCTGTTGGATATCTGATATAAGAAAGCCATCTAGTGTTAACTTTTAGAAGTGAAAATTGCGCACAAAAGAGCTGGGGAGCATTTACATGTGCAATTCTCTTCAACTTTGCGTATCTTCTGCATCATAAAAAATAGAACTCTTTTCCTCTAGAAAACCCAGGCTGAAAGCAAATATTCAAACTACTAGCGTGTTAACATAATCCAGCATCAAGTACTAAGCTAGTTTACTGGCCTACTCCGTGAACGTTAATAGCCATATCTGAAATTTGTCAACTTCAGAGTTGTCTTTGTCGAGACTGCGTAAGGCTACTTCCACATTCACACGGACATACACCACCTCAGCAAAACGCTGCGGAGCACCACAGAAGAGGTACAGAGCCAGGAAAATAAAATCTAAAGCAAAGCTGAGCTCGGCTGACTATCATTTCACGAGTCAAAGTTTGGAGAACGGACCACCGAACACGTATGGGAGTGCTGCAAGATAACAAAGAGTGCAAAAGGATACAGGTTGCGCCTCGTATACAGTAACTAAATAAATAACATTAAAATCACTTAAGGAAACTGCACGGGCTAAAGAATCTTTCCCGCGGCTACCCCAAACGCTCGGCGGTCCCCTCCGCACCGTCTCCGCTCTGAAAAACAGCTATACCCCAGAGACGTCCGATCTGGGCAAACTTACTCCGTAATTGCCATTATTCTTTAAGTGCGCTTCGGAGACGGCAGCAACGTGACAGGGCGCAGAGCCGCTGCTGCGGCCGGTGGCAGAACCGCCCTGGCAGGTGACCGGCGACCCCACGAACACCCCCGCCGCCCCCACGGGTATTATTTATGCAGCAGATCACGACGCTATTTATAAAGAGGAGCGAGCTGGGGCGAGGACGGGGTGCCGGTGGGGACAGGGGACCCGCGGCTCCCCGCCGCTTCCCCCGCCCGCAGCCGGCCGTCCTCCCGCGGAGCCCGGAGAAGCCGCGTCTCCCTCCCAACGGCACCTGAGGGGAGAGAGGATGGCAC
>NW_010972598.1:6076362-6150242 GCF_000737465.1 Haliaeetus leucocephalus | reverse complement strand
CCCGCCCTTCACCCACCAGCGGCGGGGGTCGCGGGAGGGGATCCCCGGGGCGTCGCGGGGGCTCCCCGGGGCCCGGCTGCGAGTTTGCGAACAGAAGCGAGTAACAGGTGGGGTGGAGGGAGGGGAGAGCGCGGGGCACCGGGAAGGGCCCTACCCGGCAACGAGCCGGTGAGGGCGGGCTGCCGCCCCGGTCCTTCAGCCGGATCGGGCCCCCCAGCCGCCGCCGTGCCCAGCCAAGCCCCAGCGGAGCGCCGAGGCAGAGCGGCGCGGCTGCAGCGCGGCGGTACGGCCCCTGCCCCGCACGGGTCTTCGTCTTCGCTTTCAAGACCCTGGACAACGCCGCCCGGCCCGGCCCGACCCGACCCGACCCGACCCGGCCTCTCAGCCCCGGCCCCCGCCCCTGCCCCGCTGCCGTTACTGCATACCGCCCCCCCCCGCCCGGGGCCTTTCCTCCGGAGCCCCGGGGGTGGCGAGCAGCGGGGTGACCGGGCCTCTGTGCCATCCTACTGGGCTCTGCGTTGCCTCGGCGAAAGCCCGTCGGAGAGAGACCCTCCAGGCTTGCCGTGGGGAGCAACCCCCGGCCAAGCCTTCAGCGTTGTTCGCATCCCGCAGCAACTGTTCTCACCTATAGCTTGAAGCCGGAGATACCTATAGCGAAGAAACACATGGCAGTGGAGTCCTAGGAATCGCCCTGTGTGCTCTGCCTCCTGTATACCGCTCTTAAATTTCACATGGTCAGGAGCAGCAGTGCTTTCCCTCCGTGTTGTGCAGCCCGGAACGTGTTTAGTTTGCCTGCCAAATAAGCCATGGCTAGGTATCCGCATTTCCCCCACCTCCTCCACGCGTTCCGGTAAGCAAACCAAAGTCTGGTTTGGGAATTTGAATTTCCTTATTTCTGCTCTGCAGGCCAGTTCTGCAAGGGGCTGTATCTGCAATCATAGGGCCCACTTCTGCGTAGAGGTTGCAAAATACAAGATGTTATCAGGACTGATGTGGCTGCTCCCATCTGCTACCCCAAATTACGAGGCCTGCAACATCATTGGAATAAAGTCTACTCCTACAGAACCCTACAGAAACAACCCAGGATTCTTTTATGTTTTTCCAGTCCTCTCTCCCTTGCTTTCCCCTCCACCCGCGCCCACCTCTCATGGGTATGTAACTTTCTGGTTGTACCAGTTCGCTCAGCTCTTGCTAGCAGGCTGCGTGTTGACATTTACAAGTATTCCGCTGCCTTGTAAACTTCTCCTCACTGCCTGCCCTTTGCTGGAAACAGAGCAGAAGGCTTTAGTGGAAAGGAACTGCCACGTGTATGCCAAAGATCCAAAACACTCAGGGCAGGCCAAATTTTAGATTCCTGTGCTTAACTGTTCCTTTAATACACATTTTAAATCAAGAAATACAGTCCACATTCATAAATTGAAGCACAGGCTCATGCAGGCTTATTAGAACAAACTTGATGGTGTCAACATTTATCCTAAAAGCACTGGCAAACATTGCATTCCTTAGTTAGTGTTTGGATGCCTGCTTGAGTGTTATTGTTTTGGTCAAAATGGTATTGTTGAATGTTATCATTTCTACCCAAAATCACTAGTCCAGTTAGGCAGCAGACTGCCTCTGCACCGAAGCACGACCACAGGAATAATATTATTACTGTCTTGACAAAGAGCCTCAGAAAAAAACACTGCAAGTGAAAGGAACGGTGTATTTTTCCACTTTAATCATGTTATAGACATTGTCCTTCCTGGAAGATTCATTGCTTTAAAAACTAGCCCAGAAAATGTCGATGGAAAGACAGGGGATCAGGAGAGGCGTTAAGCGTGCACAGAGTATGGTAGGCAGTACTTGTCTCCAATCTCTGCACTGGCCAAGTTCTCATTACTGGAGTGCTCCGGCTGCTTATTTCAATGAGTCCCTTTCACTCTGAGGACAAGCTGCCTTTCTGGAGTTCGGACTCTTTGCAACAATTGCTGAATTTTCTCTCCTTGCTGTCATTCATGTTGTACGCTGCATCTCTTGCTCTGAAGGAAAACTGGATGACCAGAACAGTTGTTCTCCAGACTCTGTCAGGACCTTCTTCAGCAAGCGCCCTCCCCAGCCCTTCCTCATTTCTCTTCTCTTTTCCAATCTTCTCAGCCACCCCTCACCCCCTCTACATTGCGCTACGCATTTTCGTCCTTCCGCTCAGGTTCGAAAGCGCCTCTCCACACCCAGCCATCAACATCCCTCTCTTGACAAGTCCGCCTGAATACCGAGCTACGCAAAGCGCTCTTGACCGAAGGCTATTTTCGGCAGCGTCCGGCCGAGGCTGGATGCCCGAGCAGAACTTGACCAGACGTTTTGTTTCCTGCAAGCCCTGCCGGACCTCACTGCCGAGCTCTCCCCAGGGCACGGCGCGGGGCGGTTGTGCTGGGGACCCCTCGGCCCGGCCCGGTCCTGTCAGGCCCGGCTTACCTGAGGGGCAGGCGGGCGGGAAGCGGCCCGCGGCCCGCCCTCCCTGTGAGGCGCTGGCGCGCGGACGGCCGCTAGGTGTCCTCTGGCAATGGCGGGAGGAGAGCGTCCTCCGGCAATGGCGGCCAGCTCTGCGCGGGGGCTGCCTTCTCCCTCCGCTTGGCTACGCTTGCCTGGGTGTAATGACTAACCGATCTCTGCTGCGGCTGGTTTTCTGCTGCCTGTTTCGTCAGGGAAGCGAAGTTGTTCTTTTATAAGCTTGGCTACGTTTCACGTGGAAACTGAGGAAGCCGGTAGCGTACTAATAGGTAACAGAGCTGGAGTATTTTGTACACTAAGAACAGTATTTGCGTTTACTTACTGCGTTGTCTTTTAAAGGCTCGTTTTACAAAGCGCCGTGGATGCAAATCAGCTTCTGCCAAGAATATTTTGGTGTTTCACCTACTATCCCGAAGAACACTATGCTTAAAAAAAAAACCTGACTGAAGTTACCTGTAAGTCACGGTGTGGAAAATGCCAGTCAATCCTCACCAGACTGCAGTGGTGAGATTAACTTCTTCCTGCACACAGGGTGAACTCACCCCTCTGCATACTGTGCCCACAACCTGTGTGAGGGGGCTTAATTTGGACATGAGGAGTCCTTAGGCATTCTGCTGTGTGCTGCCCCTGAGGCTGACGTCCACCATTAAAGAACAGACTATGGCACTGCCTGTGAATAAAAAGATATTTCTCAGCTGACAGAATGTACTTCATGACAGAACTGTGACACCTTACGTAACAGGTCTAAACGTTTACAGCCAACAAGCTAAATGTTGTTTAGGTTGCATTCCCAAAATTATACATTACCTGCACCTTGACAAGATGCAGCACACTGATATGTATGAGGGTTTTGCTGTTAGGAGAGTCTGGAGGCTTGCTGTGATCACTGCTCTTTTTTCTTTCTTTTTTTTTTTTTCCTCCCTTACATTTTTCCCCTCTCACTCTTCCAGTATCATTCCTTTTGGCTTCCAGGCTACCATCTGTGTACCCTCAAGGAGTCACAAGAGAAGAACAAGAGCCAGAAACCAGAACACAGGTGAAAAGAGGTAAACAGGAGCTTCTTGCAATAATAAAGGGCTGTTCAAGCCTCAGGAGCACAAGAGCAAATGGGGTAAGAGGAATCCCTTGCCCAAACTAAAAACTGATAAGCATAAAAATGTAATTGAAAAGGGTGGGGAGAAAGGAGGAGACTGATTTTCCCGTCAGCTTCTAATGCTTCCAGGATGCATGTATTTTACTTGAATTGTCTAGTGAAGGACACTCACTTGCCACATATTTGGGATAAGTCACTTACATCAGGACAGTCCAGCCTTTGACGATATGGACCCAGAAGGTATTACAACAGTTCAGCTATGGGCCAGATAACATACAAGCAGAAGCCAGGCAGAAGACATCCCACAGGCCACAGCTTGGACAGCTCTGATTAAGAGGGGTGCCAACTTTTTCCTGCAGTACCTTTTCTTCACTTCTCCTGTTCATACTTAGTTTCAAAGTACCCAGCTCAGCCACATTTGAAGCCAGTCTTCAGACACTATTAATACGCAGGGAATCGTTCCAACACCTCCTACAGACTGTTTGTTTCCAGTGATGTAAAGACAACTCTAACAACAAAAGTGGACTTTTCCATTCGTTGTTGGGGAAGTGGGTCAGAGTGGGATCCTTGGAAGTGGTGCAGGAGGTGGAGAAAACATCCGGTAGCCACATGATGAGGCATGTTTTGCTGACACAAGGCACTCATGAATAGGCAAGCTGAAGAAAGTTTAGGTTTGTTTCCTCAGCCTTGGGCACAAGCCTAGAATCCAGGTGAATTAAGCAAGCACTGAGCACAAGATCACACCAATGCATAAAGATGTCATCTCACTCACAAATCTTTTTGCTGACGTTGCTCAGTATTTCCTGATGAAGTTAATAAGGTGAGGTGCTCTATAAGGGAATTCTGGCTAGGTCTTTGGAGCAACCTCAACTCCCTCTGGTCACACCAGAGGAAAGCTGTGAGCAGTAGCAGGGAGGCAGCCGCTGGCTTTGCACATTCCCTGTGAATCACCATGCCATCCACAAGCTGGTGTGATGGTCAGCACTGCAGGCAAATCCCCAGACTTATGCTTCTGTAGATCCAGCAGCCCTGGAGCCACACAGGCATAGCCTGGGGACACAAGAGCTCTTATTTGCGTAACCACGACTGTTTGGCAGTTTCTTGTACCTCAGAGTAGGCTGAGGGTGGATTTTGCTCTTCTAACCCCAAGCTGCCCTTTCATTTGGACATTATGTGGGTGAAACCATGCACTCACAATCTGTAAAGCGCCTATTTCACATGTTGCTCTTAAAGCACAAGCACAGTTTACCACAATGCTAATATTTCATCCCAGTGGCTTCCCTAAACTACGAGCAATTCAGTGAAACAAAACATCCTCTGTATCCTCTGAAACTGGTTTTGAAAACCCAGATAGAGGAAAATACTATTGGTTTTAATTAGCAATATCCTTCACATGAATCCCCTATTAACCAAAGGAGCATGCTATATTTCATCTCACTTCCTCTAGTTTACTTACTACTGCCTCTCTTCTCTGTGGCTTACCAGCAGGAAACCACTGGAGGGGACATATCCAGATAAGATTAAACAACATAATATTATCATCTTTACTATAACCAGGCTGACAGTTTTTCTGCTAGATGCTGAAATGAGATTCACAGCCATTTTGGCCTCCATTCACTGTGGAAAGAAGCCATTCTTTTGCATCCGCACTATTACACTAATTCTCAACTATTTCACTTGTGACAGGCAATTTTTTAAATTTTTTTTTTCCACTGAAATGCACTTCAGATAATAAGCTAGGTTCACCCTAGCTGAATGTAACAGGAAGCAGAACTTGGGTGTCCTGGCAGTGGACATATCTCCAAGGGTAAGACTATGGTAGAGCAAGGCAGCTGTAGCCTCTCCTCTGCCGAGGAGCTCTTGGAAAGCCACCAAGTGGCTTTCTTCTAGTGGTGGTGAGACAAGAGTGTGCCTGGCTCCGTACATTTCTACCACAGGTTCTACCTGAGGGTCCTTCACTGGACACAGAACCTTAAGAGTATAGATATGAAAGAAGAGAGGCAGACAGAAGCAGGAAAAAGGTGAATTTCTCTTGCACCATGTGGATCTCACTGTACTGTGGATATTCCCAGTCTGAATTCTCTATGCATTGTCGTGCTGGGTAACATATAACCACTCTGCAGCAATGTGAGTTGACTTGCATAAAGCCTGTGAAATGTGCAGCCATCGCATACATCACTTTTCACCAGGACTGGGGCAATAATAGCCAATATCTAGCATGGATGTTCAGTTTCTACTTGCAAAAAGTCTCCCATAGTCTTTTATGGGATCAGTACTCTTCCGCACTTCTGGCAGAGTGCTGCTGTGCTCTTTATCAGAAACCTTCAGTGACTTGAAAAGACATCTCTAATCCCTTCTCTGTTTCACAGATACTGAGACCGCATTCATTCCCAAGGAACTTCTTCTGCCAGGTAACAGAAAGTTCACCCAGTAAGGGAATCTCCTCACTGTAAATAGGTTGCAACATCTGACTCTGCTGAGGAGGGAGGGGAAAGGACTGGAGTAAATTGGCATGACAAGGCATGTGAATGAAGTCAGCCAGAGAGAAAAGCCAGCCTAGGCATCACTAGACAGGCTGCTTCAACACATCTCCCTGGCAACTTCTGCTGGCACGTCTCTTAATGTCTGCATCTTAGGTCAGGCAAACTGATAATATATACCAAAAGTCCATTATAATTATCACTGAGTTCAGTTTTTAATGTGACCACTCCTTTTTTTTTTGGTTGCTATTAATTTGACAGGCATGTTTTCTGGGACTGACATTTTCCAGACTTGGTTTTAGCACATGACAAGTTTGTGGTATTTGAAAGATGAAAGAAAGTTAGCAGAGCTATTAAAGCATGTAAAGATTTTTTTCCACATGGTCCAACCAGATTTTTTTCACTTGACTAACTCAGAAAAGGCTGAAATTAGAAACTGTAAACAAAATTATTTTGTAAAAATACTTAGCTCTTGATAGAAAAATGTTCAGAGCTAATTTTTTAAGAAGTTTTCAAGTTTTGGCATTTCTTCGTTGGCAGTTTTACTAATGTTCATGAAAACTTCCATTTTAAGATTCTTTAATGAGATATAATTGGATGGGTTGTTTCTCAAATGGAATAAAAGATTGTATATATTTAGACTCGATAGTTCTTTCAATAACTGAGGCAAGCTGAAAAAGAGAAGACGCTATGAAATCCCTATTGATCTCCCTACACTCATCTAATTTATTTGGGAAAGATTTAAGACAGTGATGGAAAGTATGGAAAATCCATTGATAGATAGAGAGATTGATTAAGGACATTCTACTGGAAGAAAATTTGTTAATATCTTTTCAATCTCCCATAAATTCTTAGACTTGAAAGATCTAAAGGCCCATTTGTGATAATCTAGTCTGAGCTCCTATATATGACATGCCATTGAACTTCCATGAATTAATTTTTGTTTCAATTAGGTGTCTTCTAGAAAAATTTCCAGTCATTCTATATGTATTCTCATTGATGGAAAATTCACTGAAGTCCTTGGTAAATGTTTCAATTACTTTCACTGTTAAAAATGTGTGCCTTACTCCTAGTTTGAACTGTCTGCCTTTCAGTTAATGTATCTTGTTATACTTTTGTCCACTATACTGAAAAGTTCATTCATGCTGTGTGCTCAGTGCTGATACATACAGACTGTAACTCTGTTTCTCCTCAATCAGTTCTTTTATAAAGGAATTAGTGCGCTCAGAGCTTTTCACTATGATCTGTTTTTCATTTCCCATAATAATTCTCATGGCTTTTCTCTGAATTGTTTTCCCTCTGAGCTCGTTCTAAATTCCTTCCTGAAATACAGGAGAATGTAGATACCATACTGTCAAGAACCCTGGTCAGATGTCTTCCTCAAGCATGGGTCTTTGTTAAGTTGCTATTGAACTGTTTAGTTCCTTTTCAGATTGTGCCTATAGAATCTAAGCTCCCATGCTACCTCGCGTCTCCCAGTTCTTGTTTTTAAGGCATTCAGTTTGAAACAGCAGAATGACAGGAAACAATCACGGCTTATTCTGTAGACCTATTATATAGCATTGCTCTGCTGACCAACATTTGGAGTTGAAACACAGAACATTTTAATTCACAGGGGGATTCACAAATCTTATAGAAGTCATTTGTTTTAGTTCACCAAACTATATCTAGTGTAATCAAAATGCAAATTCACTTACTTTTGGTGGTTCACACATGGCCCAAAGCAGTATTTAACTCTTTATCTTTGGGGTTATGTGGTAGATGATGAAGCCTTACTTGGATCACCTACACGAAATGAATTTCTCTGGTAAGTCTGGCTCACATGAGAGAAGCAGTAATCTTGAACCTGGGCCTCATAATAACCTCTGAACTTCTGCTCTTGTTCTGTCCTGTGACATCCCACGGATAGCACTGTTTTCTACACTTTCCTAGCAGGGAACACTTTTTTTGCCTGGAATTCACAAAGGATGCAAACTGAGGATCACTAGATACTAAATAGTTGCCTTTTATTTGGTGCAAGACACAAGGTGGATCTGATGTATCTACTAGTGGTCTTTGGAGAAGGCACCTGCTCCTGCTCACTGAAAACTATTGGAAAGAATGATAACTTGGATTTTAATTGCTCAAATGCTTGAAGAACCTGGACACACCCTTTGCCCACATAGTGTGTCTCCTGGTATTTTGTAATTGCTGTATCTTGTCTTTCATCTACCCCACAAGCTGTGGGCATTTTTCACAAATTATCTCCTCTTTGTCATCCACAGCTCCATTTTCTCGTTTTGCAGCCTGCTAAATTGGTAACAGTGTAGCAGGAAACTAAAAGTTTCTGACTCACCTATCATGAGACAGCTAACAGTTCGGTGAGGTTTGTTTTTCTGCTATGACTCTTCACCCAGCACTTGGAGTAGTATGACAACATTACCTTTATGATTCTTCTGACACTGCATTAAAACTTGTGAATTCATTGAGTTCTCTGCTTCAGAAAAGAGCAGGCCAGAGAAGAAGCATTGCAAATACCCTCAGGCTTCTTTGTGCTTAAGTTATAAGTGATTCAGACCAAATTCTGGAGTTCTTTGACCTGATTTTGTTCCACACCAACGAGTTATTTGCATGACTTTGGCAGCAAGGCTGGCACCCCAGGAGAGCTGGGGCAATGGCAGTTTTGCTCAGTTGTGTGCCCATACTGGGCAGACTTTCTGCACAGGGGCAACGACAGGTTTGAGCAGTAAAAGTCTGAGGTAGTCAACCCAAGAGGGAAGATTATAGTGGAGGCTTTATTGCTCAGCCAGCTGGTGTCAATTTGAGCAGCTCTGCTACCCACAGCTACTTAGGTGGCCAGAGTTTGCAAAATGATCCAGTCACCAGGAGACACATTTGCCCTGCCAGGCCTGGAAAAGAGGGACATTTCAGGTTCTCTGGGCTGGTTGATCACACCAGCATCACAGGAGGGTTATGGCAGACACACGTGGCATTAGGTCAGCCATGATATTTTCAGTTGCAGCTATTCAATCTTTAACTACTTGTTTATTTGAGACACTTAAGAATACATCATCTTCTTTTCCTTTTTTTCTTTTTCCTCTCAGTTTTATAATTTTCATTTGTTGCTGTTGCTTTTTCCATTTTATGCTAGAAGGTTATTTTATGTGAATTACTGGATTTGACAGCCTGTCACTGTGGACATAGGAGAACCGGAGCAGCCCGACAACCACATAACCTTGCTCTTTTGGCCCAATTGAAAGCTTATTGATGTTGTAGGAGTCTTTTGTTTTTCTTCAGTGAGTTTTCTATGGGAGTATTACAGTAAGAATCTGGTACACAGAAAAGGAGAGAGAGATCAGGTACACAGCTTTCAAATGCCAGACAACATTGGTCTTTTCCCTGTATTCTCCTCCCTGCGTGAAAAACATCACACTGGTTCAGAGCTTGGGTACGTTTACAAATCACCATGGAGTTGGCCTAAACTTGGAGAGGCTGCCCTAGAGCCAGAGCAGGAGGTGTGCCAGCCAGGCGGTGCAGTGCAGTACCCAAAATAGCAAGCCCTGCTGAGGGGGTAGGTCTGTGGAGTGTGGAGTGTAACGGTCACAGGGCTGTACTGCTTTCAGGACACATAGGTCCATGTAGTGCTAAATTCAGTCACATGTATTTATCAGTGCAAACTTGGTCAAAAGTGGGTCTTTGCACAGTGCGTCACAGAACAATGCGAACACCCCCATCCCCTTTTTTCATTATTTTATTGCTGTTACTCTATTTTGCCTTCTCTCCTTTACAAGTCAGATGCAGATGAAGTGAAAAGATCATTCATCCATTAAATAGATCAGTGGAACAGTAGCATTCACCACAGGTTTTTGCCTGTTTTACTGGTTGGCTGATAATGTAATTACTCTTTGCATAATAGCCAAAAAATGAGCAGGCATGTGGATCAAGTTTCCAGAGAGTTTTCCAAAGATTCAGTAAATGAGGTAGTGACACGCAGGTAATCTCCTAATTCTTGTTGCTTTTGAAAGGCTGGTATTTCTGTAGATACTATCTTCTAAATTTTGTTGAGCAAGCATGACTGTACTAGGAGAGAAGTATTTCTTTCTCTGGCCTACTTTCCTTTTCACACACATTACAAAGGGAGATTCTGGCTACTCAGAAATTCCTCCCTCAGTACAGTGAGCTATACTGCCTCTCACCTGTCAAAACAATGTCACTCCATGATGAGTTATAGAAAAGCTGTAAATTGGCTTTTGTTTTTGTACTGTGCCTTTCACCTTTCCCCAGACAGGAACTCCCACATCATTTTGCATATGCCCTTATTGTGGATGGAGCCAAGCTGATACTGCAGAAGTGATCTCCAGCTCTTCACTTCATGTTACTCCAAACTTGAGAAGGGTTGGGAAAACAGTTCTGAAGGACCATGTAACTTCACTCAGTAAAGGAACAAAGACAGCTCAAAATAAAGGAAAAGAAAATGCATTTAGTCTGGTTATTTGTTTTGGCAGTTGAAAGTTAATTTTAATTATGCCTAATGCCTCATGAAGTGCTGTCTTACAGCCAGTTGAAACAGGCCACTGTTGAAATAATGAAGACATAGTAACATGAGATAATGCTGCTATGCATACTCCTAAATCTGTACTGAGCAGTGAGGAAGATCCATCTTTCCTCACGCGAACTGTGGCTCACTGGTTAAATGCTAAATATAGTGACCCAGCTTTAGCTCTGCCGTCTTTGTCTAGCTCCTTGAGCACAGCTGCTTTCACTGCATGCAGTGTGGCAACCCAGGTGCCAACCTGCTTTGCACAGTGGTGAAGAAAAGGTGGGAGCCAGCACCCTTTTCTGCATGGGCTGATCCTGAGGAAGTCAAGCAGAGTTGCCTGCCTTCCTCACAAGTGTGGCACAGGACATCCCACGCAGGGCTGGGCAGTGCAAGTTGCTCGTAAGCAGAGAGCATCTCCCCAAGACTGGCCTACAGGGGTCTTGTCCTATGTGTGCTGGGAAGCTTCTTGGAGACAGTCTGATACTGGCTTCATGAGCAACCAGGCAAGTGTCGTGTTTAAGACATGGAGCACCTTCCACTCTGTTCCTCAGCAAGCTGCCTCAGCTCTACCACTGCCTCTTGGCAGCCCTGTAGCACAAGGATGCAGCAGCAGCATTGCAGCAAGGTTGCAAGGCACTACGTACTGGAAGCGGTGTTGTGCAAGCAGGATGGGTGCTGAAGAAAAGTAGTGATCTTGTGGGGCGGGGGGGGTAAATCAAGGGCTCCAGCACAGACAGTGGCCCTGAGGCAGGTTTCCAGGGGACTAGGAGCAATCCTTTGGGAAGGAGTGTAGAGGAAGACAAAAGAACCCTTAGGGGAATGAAGCCTTCTTGCAGAATGGCTTAGTGAACCCAACATGGGAGACTGATTAATTTCTGGAGCCTGCCCCTGGCTGTGTGGACTAGTCAGAGTCTTGTGTTTTCAGACAGAATGGTACAAAACATGCTTGCCTTCCCCAGTGCTCTGGAAGTGATTACCTGGCTGGCATTGCTTCTCTTTAAATGTCACTGCTAGCTTATTCACCTCAGCTCCCTGTGAAATGAGCAGTGAAGTTCCCATCACCTCCAACTGGAACAGGGATCAAGCCCAGGACAGAGACAACTTTTTGAATCTCCACTGACACCAAAATGCAATTTTTTGTTTACATAGCATGGCCTTCTTTTAAATGGTTACAAACACATTTTGCTTGAAGTCAAACCCCAAGAGATCTTGTGACCAACAGACATTACCCATGAGCTGCCTGAGCTCCACTGCTGGGTTCCAATGCATTGGCAGCAAGAAGAGCTCTCTTTATGAAACTATTTAATTAGGAAACCAGGAGCACCTCTAGAAAAGTAAAGAATACTATAAAAAGAAACTGGAATAAGCTTTGCCTTCTTCAGAAACAGGAACTTCTGTTCCAACCTGATTCATAAATTGTATTACTGCCATTATTACTTATTATAATAGTATTTGAATGTTTTTTGGGATTTATCTTCACAATTATTCTATGAGGAGTTGAAACATGTTCTCCCTATTTTACAGATGGAAATAGTAACAGAAGATAAGTAAAGGACAGGAAATCCTTGACACAGCCAAGAACTGAATGCAGGTCTCCGGTGTCTGGGCCTGCTTCCCTCCTCTCTCAGGCTGCAATGTCAGGACCCAGCAGGCGCTGTGCGGAGGGCAGTGCTGGGCAGAGAAAGCTGCAGAAGCATAGTGAGCCATGGTGCTCTACCCACCTAAGTTTTCTATGGGTCTCAGCAGCAGACCAGTGCTCTGCTGCCTTTTTTTTTTTTTTTTTTTAAAATGTTGTTTTCAGTACCTAAAATAGCTTCTTGGGTATTTCTATCATAGTGCAGCTGCATAAGCCAACCTCCCGCAACTCTCTTCACATCTGGAGGCTCTGGACACTGGAAGATCAGCCAGCACTGAGGAACCTCAAGGTGATGTAAAATCAACATTTGTTGCTTCTCTAACAGTGCTTAAGTGTTACACCTGACTGACGACAGGTTTCATTACCATAAGATCCCACCTGGAATGATTTGGAAAGTCAAAGAGCAGTAACAGAAAGTTGTTCTAGAAGACAGGATCTGCTGTTGAAACGACTGACAAGACTATAAGAAAATCAAAGGGGGAAGAGAGAAATAAGAATGTGGAAAGAACAGAATAAAGCATATTGGGTGAGTCTGAAACAAGTTTACGTAAGGCTTGATGGTGATACTCTTATTCATACTTAATGGTATGTTAGCACATGTGGGGTAAATTATTACTGACTTGAGGGCATCAAAATCAGATCCATCAGGCTCTAGAAATAAGAAAGCTACTGTCTGGAAACATCTTCTAAAATTAACAAGTCAGTGAAACTGTTTTAGCACAGGAAAACAGGTCAATCTGCTTTGAATTTGTTAAGCAGATGATGCTTCGAAATGGCCGTGGCTGATGCTTTTAAGAATGATTCACAGATATGCTTTAGAAGCAATGCTTGAATTGAGAAAGAAAAGGGACTGCACACTAAATGTATTCCAAAAGAGAAAGCACACCCAAATTTAGCTTCAGCTTTTCTTTTTCAGTCATCTGGCAGCAACGGGAAGCTATGGAGGGTACAATCATCTCATGTAGCTTAAGCTGTCCAAAAAAGAAAAGTTGAGGAAAAAGCTAGGCACTGTATTTTGTCACTAAAATATTCTGAGGCAAGGCAGAAAATGACACTGGTGTCTGGACATCTGCTATGTTGCACCTGATGGTTCCTCCAGGTAAAATAAAATTTGTTCAATGAAGTCTCAAAAAAGTTGAGTCAAGCCCTTTAGCAACTCTGATTAGGCACCTCTGAATTTTTTGAGAACACTGACTCTTTTGCCAGGAGGCTGCAAGGAGTGGAGAAGAAGGTGTATATGTTACATTTTCTTAAATAAGCCACACAACTGGCACCACAGAAAGAGGAAGACATATTAAAAAAAATAAAATTGTGGATGCAAGCTTATCAAAACTTGTCATTTCAGCAGCTCTCAGCATGAAAGAATGTATTTTCCTGCAAAAGAGATTTATACTAGAACTACTAATTCATCCTCTTTTTATGCTACCTTATGTAGGTTCATAAACTGCAGTCTACCCAGGATCTTTTTTAAAAAATTATTAATAGCAGTGAATAAGCATAGATGTGTTTGTGTTTGTATGTGTGTGTGTTGTCAACTGTTAGATTTGAAAAGTTCAAGGGGAGAGATCAACTAATTAATACAGAAACCATTTTCAAACTAGTGAAATTGGAGTTCAAAAGGACAACTCAGATGAGAGGGAGTTACGAGACTTTCGCTGGAGTGGCTGTCACAGCAGAGGAGTGAGCACAAGACCTCCTCTCCCACATCACCGTTAAGGCATCATCTGTCTATTCTCCCTGACTACACATGGGGGAGGCTGCCAACCCAGCAAGCAGCACTGGCAGCCCTCTGCTTCTCAAACAAAGCCACAAAAACAATGTTGAGTCCAATGGCTGGCACCAGGAGAAAATCAAACAACCCCAGTATGCCAGACAAGATAACAACACATGGGGAAGATGTGGAAAGGATTGCTAAAATGGTTGGGAATGCTCAAAGTGAATTAACCGGATAATTATCAACATAAGACCTGATTGTCCTGTCAGGCTGGTTTTATGATAGCATAACTCTGCTGACTCTGAAAGAGTTGCTTCTGATTCAGACTGAACTAAGCACTTCGTGAGCATCGTGATGAGCATCATGAGAAGGTCTGAGCTTGCTGTTGATCCTGGTACACCTCTGTGTATCTGAGTCATGCACTGGCATGAGAGTCAGGACTTGAGAATCCCTGAATCTTCCTCACCCACTCTTCTGACTAGAAAAACCAAGCCTGTACTCAAGTGGGGACCGGTCAAGCTCTTTCTGAGAATACTTGTGATTTAAGTACACTTTTTTTATTCTCTGCAATGCATAACCAAGGCCATGGCCAGTGAGTTCCTTCATCTGGCTCTTTGCTTTTGGTGCCTCCCTTGTACCAACACCAGTGTTAGGCAAGCACATGCAAGTGACCCAGCAGACCATACTTTCAGGTGAGGTACTTTTCAGCTCCTTCTCTTCTCCCATCTGATTCATCACGAATCATATCAATGTTCATGTCATCAGAAAAGAGGCAGCAGCAGGCACAAGTGGTCAGTAAGGGTTAGGAGTGCGAACATGACCCCATGGCAGCACAAATGGCAGCACAAGTTTATGTCATATTAAAGTAATATGCTTAGTAAAATGCAATTATTGTTTTTTTCCTTCATCAGCTTTTGAGAGAAGTTCTGTGGTTATAGTTTTACTAGTGTCCTAGAGACACTGACAAACTCTGCTGTGTTTGGAAGTCTCACACTAAGGGCATTTCTTCTGCTTCCCTCCAGGACAGCTGCTTGTACTGTGCAGCAATATCTACTCTTATGTATAGCCATGCTATTTTAGTGGTGAAAATGCCAATGACTGTCATGACAGTCTTTCAACTTCTCCCTCCTGGTTCTGGTTGATGGATCATAAATTCAAAGATCTAGTCAGCCAGAAAGTGCCATTGCCGAGTTCTATACCTAGTGCAACAATCTGAACTGATCCTTGTATTTTAAGTAGGCATTTCCTCCAGGAATTTAATACAAACTATTATAGTCTTCTGTGTCTCTCTATCAACACCATCACATTAAATAACACCTATAACAAATGCAGCTTCAACTGAAAATTAGCACCATTGAATGTGTCACATATAAAGACAACTTAAATTTCATTTCAGCTTTAAAAAGCCAGAAATCCTATGGTTTGTTTATTTTTGCATTGCAGGCACATCCTGAGGCAAATAACTCAACCAAAGGATTTCCAAGAGCCAGCTCTTATCTAGAGGACATGAAATGGAAGTGTTAATAGCACCAATATATAGTGTCAGTGTCAGTGCAATAATTGCACTACAAGTCAGAGGCTGACACCTTCATAAAAGAAAGTGTCAAAACAGTAGAAATCAAGGCTATGAGATTTTCTTCACTTACAAAAATAGGCCTCGAACAACTATTCAAATGTTCAACTGAAATTTGCTACTATATATAAGATGACAATTAAAACTGACCTCTTTTCTTTAAAAAAAAAAAAGCATGGAATTGTCAAGCCAGCATCAGGATAGAAATAAAGGGAGTAAGTGCAGTAGGCTTATCTACCCCAGGTGACAAGCACTCATGGTCTAAGCCACCTGTTCCCACAGAGGTAAGGATCTTTCTCACTATGAAAGAAAGACATTTCCAATGTTTCAGGTGAGTTACCTGGAGACTAACATTTTTTGCAAAAAAAAAAAAAAAAAAAGTAGCAGCGGTTGCAAAAGCAGAAGCATTCACAAAGCTATGTAAAATGCAATCTTACCAAAATGGGATTTGTAAGTCTAAAGAGGGGCTTTTTGATTTTCTTCTTTATTAATCTGTGTTGTTCTTATTTCCTCTGATCAGAATTGACCAGAAGGCTTTGGTCTTCAGGAATGCTCACCTGAAGATCTGAAAATAAGTGAAAGCAAATAGTAGAAGAGCAAAAATGAAAATTTCTTTGAAATGTTTTGATTTTGATAAAGCAGCAAAAGTCAACAGATTTAGGATGAATATGCTTCTATCTGCTTTCAGTCTTTCACTAAGAATTTATAGTTTATTTTGTGTCACAACAAAGAAGTTAATTATTGTCAACCTAGAATAAGTCAGTAGAAATCAGGATTTTAGCCCAATCTGAAGTCAAAGGACTACTGTTAGCAATATGACTAAGTATGTGTGATTTTCTGATCTGTTCAAGGCAAAATGAATGTGATGGACCAAGACAGATTATTTTTCTGATCATTGCCCCTGACCTTTGATGCAAGCATTGATTTCTGTATGGAAGCCCTTTGCATTCAGCTCTTTGGTGTCTGCAAATCAGAATTCATAAACAATGGTAATTTCCTCCAATGTACGGAAATAAATCATGAGGCAGACGGGATGATCAGACATGATCAAGAGATAAAAGTAGAAAAAAACCTGGACATGTTTTTACTCCCTGCAAACACAGCTGCTGAGAGGAGAGAAGAGAGCATCTTCTAGCTCCCTGCTTAATTCTGCTCAGTGGGGTGGCAAGCAACAGTCATGGGCATGGAGTACAAACCCAGGGAGCACTTTGTAAGGCCAAGTTTTGTGTCTGTGCTCTGGTAACTGTAGTATTCCCACAGAGTTGCCAGCCAATGCCATCCTGAGGCAAGCAGGTTTTTTAGCAGTTGAAGATACAGGCAGAGGGAGGAAGAAGGGGAGGCGAGCAACTTGTGAGAATAAGTAAAAAAGGGGAGGGAAATAAGGGGAGAAGGTGGGAGAGAACGGTTGAATGGAGACCCATTTGCTGCTTGGCACAGTGGAGCATAATGAAATTAGGGAGTCCCAGGCATCACTTCCAACACCCACACAGGCATGCCCCAGGCTTGTCTTCTTTGCTTCCCTGCTGCTGGCTGCTGAGTGAGTAAGGGACCCTTTCTTCATTGCCTTTTATTTCACTCTTGGTTCCTTGAGTTACAAAGGCTGAAGACAGGTAACAGTTACAAACCCAAGTCCACCCTTAGTGTAAAAGCACTGACTTGAGGTATGCCAACATGAAGCTGTTCTTGCCTTCAGAGCACTTTTCAAAAGCTCCTCACAGCCAGGCATCCACCTGCAGAATCTGTTTACACTACAAAAACTCCAGTGTGTTTGCAGAGCCCCTGAGTTAAATCATTGATGCAAGTCATTAGTGTGCTAGTCTATGTACGCCACCTCCCAGAAATACTGGCAAAAGTATAAACTGTGTGAGGGGGGTTGCTTTCCTGGTCAGTTAGGTGACAATTGTTTTTCATATATCTCCCTGCTCAGAAAAACAGACACCCCTCACCCCATCACTGTGCACTGTACTTGAAGAGTGCTTGTGAAAAAAATGACTCCTTCATTTAAGAGTCTAAAGGACATTGAGCTCTTTCAGAAATTGAGGGAATCCTGTTGTAGGCTAATTCAGTCGGATTGGAACCCATGAGACGTCAATTTTCATTCACATCTCACCTGTGCAATTAAAGAAATCAGTGCCAAGAACTTTGATTAGTGTGGCAATGGGGGAGCAGCAGAAGCGTCATACATTTTGCAGGTAGCAAAGGCCATTCTGGCCTCTACAGTGTGGAACAGATTGATGCTTCGTGTGAAGGTGACACCTTCAAAAGCAGCAAATGGAGAACTGCAAGTATAACTCCTCACTCCCCAGACCTAGCTCTGTTACTGCACTGGTGAAGTAGAATTTACTTCTGGATGTATTTCTAAAATGAGAAGTTGCTCTTACATTTGAATACATATTAGAAAAGAAAGCTGTGAATGGAAAAAAACTCCTTAATGTGCCCCCACACTGCAAATGGCCATTACATTAGCTTCCAAGGATGCAATTAAGTTTCAGCCTAGTCTGTCTTATAGCCAAAAATTCAATCCTGAGGTTTATTTGAATTTAACCTTTTTTCCCTGCTCTGAATATTGCACTGTGTAATTCTGCAGATTAAAAAAAAAATGGTGTACACACTAGGTTCAGTTTCAAAATAAAAAACTGGCAGGGATTTTCATAGAAGTCCAAGTGGATATTCTGTTAGTCGGTGTATTTATATTTGGGATTTTCTGTGGCTTTCACATATCTCAGCACTTCATAAGGATTAATCAATTTATCTTTACAAAACTAGGTAACGTAGCCTGGTTGCCTTGGACCTGTGTGTTCAGCTTATCCCTTATAGTAACTTCTGCCTTCCTTCTCATTTGTTGCCTTCTCCACCTCAGCCAATTTTAGCAGGATCTATTTGCCTCAAACAAGTTAACCCTCTGTCCACACTCCTGTAAGACAGAGAAGAGCTCTTACTCCCAACAGTCATGGAGACATCAGACAACTTCTCCAATATCAGAAGGAATATCTGTGGCTGATGCAAAAGTTATCTTGTCTCTCCTGGATCTCAGTCCAGTGTTTTAACCACCCAACTTTGTTACTCCAGTAAGTAATCAGTAAGGCGGCAAAATACGGAGGGAGAACATTGCAAGGCAGCCTCCCACGTGCTGACTGTACCGGTACCTCTTGGTTAAAGAAGAACGGTATGGATGGCCATATGGGCTACAGATTCTTTTATCTGGTGTCACAGCTCCAGAACAATAAACTCAATGTATTTTTACTGCCTCATGCCTATATGAAGCTCTGCCCTAAAAAAACTGGTAGCATCAATGAAATACAAAGTAGGTAAGTGGTCAAGATGCAGAAGGTACCATCACAACTGGTGCTCACTGGCACTGTCAAATGATCACTAAAGAGGCCAGGGGTGTGTGGATAATGCAAAGTGGTAATCACAAACAACGTGCCAGGATGGAGCGCGAAAGCCTGCACCTGTGTGGCTAGCATCACAGCTTTCTGTGCCTAAGTAAAAGATTACAGTATCATGGACTGGGAAGCATGAGCATAAAGTTCACCCCAGCAAAAAAAAGGAAAATTGAAGAATTAAAAGAAACAAACCAAAGAAGGCAAGTCAAAGCCAGTGAGTGACAAAGCTCGTGAGTTTCCCAAGAGAAGTGCATGCAATGATACTTAGGCACTAGCAATGCAAAAAAGCATTCATTTCTTGAAAATCATTTGAAAGCAAACAAATGTTCTTTGACCCATAGTGTGCTGCTGCCAAGGTCTCTGTACAAAATACCCAACTGATTTGCACAAAGGTGAACATTCAGCATTCAGTCTTCCTCTAATTAGACTGTCCCAAACCTGAGCACAAGTCTTGAGTCCTCCAGCTTCAACATCTTTTCCCTCCAAGACACATGCTTTGGTTTCTCATGCCCATGTTAGTTTACGGTCTCTGCCCTTCCTTCCTTCTAAGCTTTGCTCTTTTTCAAATCTTGTAGAAGACGCATCATCTATAGTAGAAAAATCTTTAGCTGTCTCATTCATTCAAAAAAATTACTATCCAAACAGATAGTAATAGTTAAATCAGTATGAGATCCATTGACCTCAAAAAAGTTATAACTCTCATACCAGCTGAAATGCAGTTCTATATTCTGAGACAGTATCAAATACAATTTCCAAATCAACATGGCATTTAACATTTCCTACCTCGGTTCAAATATTTGACCTACTCTGTTGTGGCTTAAAGGGCTGCAGAAGTTCAAATTTATTGTGTTTTTAATGTAGCAATGCCCAAAAGCCTCTACTAGAATCCAGATCCTGTTGTCTTTAGTGCTTTTAAATGTACAAGAAAAGGAAATGGGTCAGGAAAAGCTTACAATCAAATGAGTAGGCACCACCATCAGGCTTGTTCTAATGAGGGAACTGGGAAGCGTACCAACAGTTCATGTTAAGTTTGAAACACCATTCCAGTTGGTAAAATGGAAAGGAGTAGGAAAATCTGCCAACTCTTTTAAGCAATCGTACACGCTTACCCAAAAAGCAGAACTTTACACTCCAACTCAACTTACTGAGTAGAAAACTGCTGTGTAAAAAAAGATAAATTAAAATCTTCCCTCTCCCCAGAATTGTCCATTCAATTTCTTATGAAGAATGCCATATCAAAATAATTGTAGCTGCAAATAGAAAGTCTTACTGGTGTAAAATACAAGGACCTTTTAAAAGGCAAGTATTTAGATGGGAAAGAGACACAGAGGTGAAGGAACTTTGCCTAAGATCTGCCAGCTGCCCCTGGCATGGCCAAGGTACCCACCGATCTGCAGGCCAATACAACAGCAACAAGATCACACTCTCCCTCTTTTTAAAGATGAAGGCTAGAAGGTGCAGACAGTATCAAGAAAATTTTGCACAAAAGGGCAACTCTATTTCAGATGCCTTTTCCTGGATGCTAGTAGCATCAAACACCTCTGTAGCCCATCCTCATCAGGTAATAAAGCAAGTACCTGATTTTCCTATACTCAGTTTTGCATGTCAGTGTAGCTTGACTTATATACAGGGACAACAACAAGACTATTAAGCACGAAAATAATTGAACACAAGGGCAATGAGGAGGAATGATGTAAACTCACCTGACAGAGTGATTTTTCTCTCCTTACAATCCTTACCTCTTGCATGAGATTTATGAGCTTGAGGAAATCATAAACCTAAGGTTGCAAAGAGACAGGCTATTGGAAAGAAGAGGAAGAAGACTTAGTTCTTTATTTTAGCCTTTGCACACAAAGGGTGCAGAAACAATGATCCTATGTGTTATTTTTCATTTTCAAAGGGATTTGCATTATTGCCTTATTCATCCTCATTACCACCCTCAGAGAAAATAATAATGTTGTAATGTGGTTACAACAAAGGCTTTGGACAATTGGTTCCAGCAGTTTCTCCATAACAGTAGATAAAACTACCATCTACTTATTTCTCGTAACAATTTAAAATCACTCTGCCTATGATGAAATATTTTATGCATGTGAGTGTTTGATAGGTTTGGGGTCTGAGCGCTTTGTCCCACAGCCTGCTTAAAGCTGGCTAAGTCATGTCTAAATCGATGAGATATCAGTTCATCAGGTAATTTAAGTATATGCCTAGCTTCAAGTTGTGCACCTGATTCAAACTGGGACCTCTTGAAAGCATTTTTCCATGTCATCTGGAGGCTAGAGAAAATTCAGCAGAAGAATTAGGAAAATTGTAGGAAAGTATTAAGGTATTTCATAGCAGATGAACATTGCTACCTGACTCAGTTGCAGGGATACAGAGGAGTCCTGGGACAAGAGGTGCAGGGATAACATTCACCTCCCTTAACTGTAGATGATGGCAGTGTAAACATGTACACCTCAACTACCCTTCAGGGTCTGTCTGTAGTCAATGGAGAAACAGGCTTTTGTAAGTGCAGCTGTGATCAATCTCATCCTGAGACAGACGGTAGGACAGGGCAAATCAATCATGACCTCTGGGCACCTCTTTCTCTCCCCTTCTTATGAAGGAGGTTATCCCAAAGGCAGGCACTTGCACTGCAGCTGTCTAAGATGAGGTGAGATTAGATGCCCTTCTTCTCCCCAGGAGGAAATTCTTAGGCAAAGGCCTGGAATCACATTTGTATTTTCCTTGAAACAGTTTCAGATCCTACTTTTGCCTCTAGTCATCCATCCTATATAGGATCCATCCCCCTGATCCAATGCTGTTAAAGATCCCCAAACATGAGCCTGGCATTGGCAAAGTGTGCTTGCCCATTCCTTCCTTGGTGACAGTGGCACTACTAACTGCAGCAGCCAAGACCAGATGTGTCCTCAGCGTTCAGCCAGGAATTCTGCGGCTGCAAGAAAACTCGGTAAAATATTTAGAAACAAAATTACTGTCAAAGCAAATGAAGTGCAGCACCACTTGTATGGATCTATACTCTTCAGTACTAAAAATACAATTCTGTCAATAAATAAATGAACAAATAAATGGCCAATTGATCCCTATGTGTGATTTATTCCTACTTAAATTCAAAGCATTTATAGAAGTGTCTATTGTATCTTGAGTACATTTTATCCTGGGAATTCAAATTGCTCTATTCAGTCAAACAGCACACCTTTCTTCTGAGATATGATTTATTTCCCAGGTGAAGTAACTCTTAGTCTAGAGCCAAATGGAAACTAGAACTCAGCCTTTGGGGGGTTAGTGCTATATTTAAAATACACGTTTCTTAACCTGGAAGCTCAAACTTTGGCTGTTCAAAGACTTCTACAGGTTCTTAATGGTATGCTAGGTGTCTGTCTCCAGAGATGTCAATAGGATTGTGCACAGTGCCTGATGTTAATTTTGGGTATGAGTCTTGTCAGATTTGGTGTTAGATACTCAATCCTGCAAGGTTCTGGGTGTTCTGGCCCCAATCTATCAATCAGAACAACTATTCATGTCATCTACCCTTTTCACTGAAGTAATAAAGATCCAGTAAGTACCAAAAAATCTGTGATTCAAGGTATAGTATGATTTTCTGTGTAGTCAAACAGCAGCTTGGAGCCCATCCTTTATATGGTAAGATTTTCCTTCTGCAGATTTAAAACTGACCTATGTGAAACTCAGGTGAATAAATGAGATGAGTTTTGAGCAAAATGGACCATGTACGATGATGTTTATTTCGCAAAAGAAAGTACTCAGCAAGGGAATTGCATCAAGAGAGTGTATTTCAAAAAACACACTCTGGTATTCTTTCTGTACTCATTGAAATGACTATTTTATTCAGTACTCTGATGAGTGTTCTGTGCCATAGCTAAACCAAGTTTGTTAGAGTGAAGGCACATATTTTACAGACAACTTAATTTTTCTCCTGCCTTGGCAGGTGTATCAGCTTGCATCCTGCCAGTTCTAACACAAATCAGCAGCTTCATCATGTGCAAAGTACATGATAATACACAGGTGCACAACTATATGGATGCTGATTGTGTTTTAAAAAACAGGAAGGTCAAATGCGGTCGTGGGAATTTCCTTTAAATCTATTTAAGGCATCAGCCATATGCAGTCTTCTGTGACAATTTTATGCTATATCAGATTTTTTCCCATGTCTAAAAAAGCCCACGGAGAACAGGAAACATCATGTTCTTTTTGTGCTGAGTGTGATGTTACGAGAAATTTGCTGAATTAAGGCTGATTTGTCAGTTGTGTCTAATTTGAACAGCTATTCCCTTGTTCTAAATCTGGGGTTGACACTTCCTGCAAACTGTAAGTATCCTCAGCTCCTCTTTGCATCCTTAGAGCTATCAAGAGTGGGCTTCACCAGACCTTAAGGCATCTGTCAACGTACATTTACAACTGAGCTAAGCTAAGCTAGGTCTTCTTCATAGGCTTTGGAGAGAAATCAATAGTTTTAGCACGAGTCATCTAATCAGTTTTGGATACAAGAAAGGAAAACAATTCTTTAACTTTAAAGAGAAGTTAAGGTTACTACCTCAGAGATACCTATTCAGAGTAGCTCTTTCCTGGCATCATTTATGAACTACCTCTACCACTTTCTCATGTCCCAGTGGAAGTTGAGATTGACTCCCGGGAAGATGGAATTTACTTTCCCACAGACACATGTAGACTGATGTAGACTGAAAGGTGACGAGCATCCAATCTATATGACCAATGGCAGACAAGGCTATATTCAGCCAAGGTAACTAAAAACAGGCTAAAAAAGGTGGTCAGAAAAGTCTTTCATTTTACTGCCTACTATTTCTCCCTCTCTTATTTTCAAGATCCCTCAACAGGACTTTCAAGCCCTGCTTCTTTCCCTTCTGAGAAAGCTGAAGGTTGCATAAGGTTCAAATGTGCATTTGCCAAATAATCGCAGCCTCAGCAAGAAATGGCAGTCAGAAAAATGGCACTGAGCTTGCAAAGCATAGAAATGTTCAGATGACACCAGAGATCAAAGGGAGCACAGGAAAGTGATGGTGTCTCTGCCTCCATTGCCAAGAACAAGGCAAAATTATCTCCCCACATGCATAGCTAACCTGCATTTAACAACTATGCTCCTGCATGAAAGTGAGTTTCCAAACTGAGCGTTCTTCTAGGCTTTTGTCAGTAATTATTTCACTTTTTAATTTCTCTCTTTTAACAAGGAGAATCTCAGAAATTTTATGCATAAGAACATTCTGTTAGAAATACCCAAAGGCAACAAAAGGTTTACTCCAGGATCTCAGCTTCAGTTGTGGAACTAATGAAACAAACATTGATTCCTTATATAAATATCCAATGATGCAACTGTCCTGCTAGGTTAGGTACCATTCAGAACCAATGCCAAAGGCAATAAGGCCAAATACACTGTAAACATATTTCACAGAAAGAAAAAGAAAAAGAAGATGTAAGTCTTGAAAATAGTTAACCAAACAAACAGCCCCACTGCTGTGTGATGGAGACTGACCTCAGAAGATACTTGCTTCTCAAGCCAAGGGGAGATCTGACAAGAAAAACGAGGACTATTAGGCAATAAAAGAGTTACTGCACATTTGATATTTCATTTAAAATATCTTCCAGCAATGACCTCTTTCCCCTTTCAATGAAGAAACCCATGGATACATCAGTGGAAGACTGGCCCCAAAGAGCCAGCTGCTGTGCAAAAAAATTCAGTTTCCTCTACCCAAAGATATGGATGCATTTCCCACTTGCATTTGAATTGATTTCCCTGGGTATTCATAGATGAAACATCAGGCACAGCAACTATTTTTGCAGTTTTTGTTTCCTAAGGTCATTCTTTAAAAGCCATCTTTCTTTTCCTCCACATTTATCATCGTTTGCCTGCAGGGAATCTGAAAGCAAGGCATGTACATCTGTATATACTGTAAGTGTGGCTAGCCCTTTTGCTGTAGTGAGTGAGCAATAAGAAAAAGAAAATAAATAAATAAAAATAACCTGAAAAACACCCAACTTATCAAGCCAGCAAAGACTTTCAGACAGGGACAAACACACTTCTTGTTTGCACAAATCTGTACCTGAAGGAGTGCTGCCAGTGTATTGTGGCTTAATTCCAGACTGACATCACCGTAAAATGAGAATGAATTCTGGTGCCCAAAAAAAGTTGAACAAAAGTGAAGCAAGCCTGAGGCTCATATGCTGTGCTGAACTGGTAGAGTACTGCATCTCAGAGGCATTGTACCAAAGTGTACCAATAATAATCAGCCATCAGCAGGGAATATTCATCAACTTAAAGCTTTTAAGGCCTTGAACTGGATGGCTCACTGGTGTACGTTTCCACAGCTCCATTTAGTTCAGTGAAATTGCACTGACTTGCGCCACCTTGCAGGTCTAGCCTCTTTTTATTGATGATTCTTAAATCAAGGTAGTGAAATCAGCCAAATTACTAAGGGCAAGCAGGTTCCATATTCGTCACTGGTTTCTGGATATGGTTTTCAATAGCTTTTTCAAGCCTCCTAGCAGTTTGGTTGGCAACAGTCAGTGTGCCATACTCCTCAGAACAAGCTTGCTCTAGACCTTGTGGTAATTTCCATTACGTATTAGCACACAGCTCTGGATGTAGAGACGTGGCCCTTTATCATGCCCCAGAGGCGGCAAACATGCACAGGTACCAGCACTCCATCTCCAAACCACTGTCTGCAGAGGTCTTTGGACACAGATCACTTATTGTCACCCATGGCTCAGATACCACTGCACATTAAACCACACTGAATCCTGCCGTTACAGGACAAAGCGCACCCTCCCATATACCACAGTGACTAAACAGAGTACAATGAGAAAGGTAGGCATCCCTTAGCCGAGCATCTTTGCTCTCTCAGTTGAGCTCAATCCACAGCCTTCCCAAGTACAAAAGGTACCTGAAAATTAATGACAGCCAAAGCCCCGGTCATCGAAAGTCAGGAGAAAGTAAGATCTAAAGATATTCCTCTGTACACAGTAAAGCAGACATTACTGCTACAGGATTACTTAAGGAACAAATCCCCACCCCACGCCAAATTCTTCCCAAAGAGCAGCTTGCAAGCTGCTAGAAGCTGGTGAAGCTTTTGAATGAGGCCCAGAAATATTTTTTGAGTTGTGTCTATCATTGAGAGAATCGGACGACTGATGATGGGTCTGCAGGTAACTTCTTCGGGGTTGTATCAGGACTCAGTAGAGGCCCCAGGGGACTGCAAGGGATACCTGGGAGTGACAGCTTCAAGCTGCTCCCAGGGACGTCCCAGTGCCAGGACTGTCACCTTCAGGACAACACTTGCTTATGTGACCAAATGTAAAAGTACAGCTTTCAAGATTAATTTTGTAGCATGGCTCTCAGGTTGCCATTTCACCCATGAGATAGCTCTGCATGGACACAGGTTTGGAAACCCCTACCATGGAATTATTTCTACTAGGATAATGTGTTAGAGTAGTTATTCAGAGTCCGCTGGAGTCACACAGGTCCTGCTTTGACATCAACAGCCTGGTATTTTCATCATAAGTGAAAATGTCAGGCAAGCTAAGGCAGCCTAGTGACGGAGTCATACCAATGCTGACTCAAGAGCAACCTTGGGATTCCAGTTTCTGAGTCAGTGGTGACTGGACACATTGCACTGGTAATGGGCTTCTTATCTGAGGATGAGCTGCCATCCTATTGCAGCAGCCCGGTGACTCATCCTGAGAATATCTGCACTACTATTTGTCTAGCAGGGAACGGTGATAGTTAGTGGGGGAAAATGGCCTTGTTCCAAAGGAATGAAGTAATGGTATGATAGTAATAATAATTTACTTCTGCAAAGTGCCTCTTATTGTGAAGAGTCACTCAACAGATTATATATGTGTATGTGTAGGGATCAATCAGTCCCCTCTGCAGGGTATGTGACAACCATTCTGCATCAGCAATGCTGCACAAAAGCATTTTAGAGGAGAACTGAAGAACAGCTTCTCCAAACGAGCACGCAGAAAGAGGATATTGTGCAGGGAAAACCACCCAAGACATACTTACGAATATTTGTCTCTTCAAACAGGAGGCTCTGTTATTTTCTGCTTTCCTAATGCCAAGGCAGTGCCAGGGCAAGGCTTTGTGTGAGCTTTAAAAAACACCCAGGCCAAGAGAAAACCCCAAGGCGCAAAGGAAAACAATAAATACATGCACATTAGAGAGGTGCGAGCCCAGCAGCCTACCCACACTGTTACATTCAGTCCCACCCCCATGGACCCCCTATTCTCTGCCGCCACAGAGCCCCCCACCAAGCCTTGCCTTGACAAAGCATGAAGGCACCACAGATCCCCCCCCCCCACTCAGAGGACCCAGTTAGATGGGATCAGCAAACAAAGGGGGGACCCCACGTGTGAAAAGGTGCCCTCCACCCATGCGAAAGCGGCCACCCCCCCGCCTCGCACGCTTCCCCGTGCCACTCAGCAGTGCTGGGTTTCACGCAGCCATAAAGAGGTTCATATCTTCAGCTCACCGAGATGGGGCAGCTCCTCCGATCTCAGTGATTTCGTCCCAAGTTAGGCCAGCTGCAGATATCAGCTCTCGGCTCTCACTCGCCACCAAGGGAGGAGCCCAGGCAGGCAAGAGCCTCCTCACCCTGTTGTCCTAACAGGACTTCAGCAGCTCCCTGGTTATTTCAATCATATTATACATATTAACTGATAACGACCCCAAGCAGCCTCTGCCCTACCCAGCGCAGCAGGCAGTGCTCTTCAGCTGGGACCCCTCCACCCGGGACCCAGGTCCGCTTGTGCCCTCCCATAAGGTGCCCAGGCTCCTACACCCTTGCTAAACCATACTTCAGCTTTAGGACTGCTGCGAAAAGGGGGGAGCCCACTTTCCCTCCCACCTCGCCAAGTACCCCACTCCCTCCTCCGTTCTACCATTAGTGATCATCTGGCTGCAGGGTGATCAAGGGAACGGGCAGATCCAACTCAGCATAAATAAAATAAAATAAAATAAAATAAAAATGTTGTCAACTCTTTCAGTTCCCTGACCCAACTCACAGCGCAGGAGTACTTATGCTGACACAGCACAGCCTCAGGCACCTGCCCCAGCCCACACTCTCTGCTTTGCAGCAGATGAGCGAATCCACAACCCTTGGTCCAATTCTTACTCACACCTGAGGCTCCTGTGAGGATACCATAAGTGGGTGCAAGTCGCCACTAGATAGTGTTAGAGTGCCTCAAAGGAGGGTTATTTCATATCTGCATGGCAAACTGCTATTATCTTTCTTCTTTTCACAATAATCCTACAGGAAAGCACAGTAAGGTTCAAATAACCGTGCTTATTAACTCTGCGCGAGGTGTTACATGAACATTTTGCAGTGCTAGTAGTCTTTTGAACCACAGTAGGGCCAGGAAACAAGTCAAATATAATTTAAAAGAAAGTTGGCCTATTCCCCTCCGCTACAAGTAGGCTTTAGTATAAGAATTACTGCAGTTAATCTACGTAAGCAACCCAGAACAAAGGAAAAAAAGCCAGTAGGTTTTTCAAGACAATGCCAGCCAAGCAAACGATAGACATACCCAGAGTGGGAATTCAAAGACAACCAACAGTGACCTAATTGTTCTCCCATCAAAGTCTATGGGGGTTTTGCTATTGATTTCCAATATAGCTACCGTTTGCATAGGCTGGAATTTAACAGTGGTGGAAAGACTTTCAGTTTTACAGACTGCCTTTTCCTGTTCATAACTGCGGAGTCCTTTTTTCATGTCAGCTCCAGAACATTTTTGTATTGAAAAGTCATAAATATTCATCTCTATTGAATTTTCTCTTGGTGCAGGTTGGAAGCTGGAAGCGAGGCAGGAAAACCAGTATCAGAGATTCAGAAACATCGTGGAGTCCCTCTGCAGCAAACCACATCTACTGTCTGACACGTGGCTTTTTCAGAGTGTTGCAAGAAATTCTAATCTGGGAAGATATGAGGTGGATTCAAGGAGTGTCTGACTGGTTGGGCAGAAAGAGTAGGTAAGAGCCTAGACTGTGATGCTATTGTAGTCCAGGAACCATGAAGATCAAAATCCTATCGATTACTGGTGTAGTTCAATTAAGTGCTCAGACATATACACACTCATATTTATGTATATGGGGCATCACAACCCCAAACCTCCCATGAAAGCGTATTAGATATCCATATTGCAGTAATGGCTAAACACTGTCAGTGGTGGTATTTTTGTAATTTGCTCCCTGGCATTAGGAACGCCATGCTAGATGGCACATGAAACAATCCCCCTGCTACAGCTTAGGGCAAGGACAAGACACCTTAGAAGGGCAAGATGAGCAAATGAACAACACGTGGGTATTGCATTTTGCCACCCCTCTGTTTGCACAGTACAATGCCACTCACCTAGCAGATATTTTTCACGTTAGTTATTTGGAATATGGCAACAAATGCATGTTTATGTATAAATGTTAATTATGCCAATGTAAAGGAAACCAAGATGATATTAATGATCCTCTCTGCACTCCGCTTTGATTTTTTTTCATTTGATTCATTGAGTTGGCCCCACTGTGAGTTGCAGGGTGGCTGAGGTTTAAAAACGCACATGATGGATCTCTCGGGCTGAACTACCCAGCAGCCTTTGTAGCGAAGGTCACATCTTAAACAATTCCCTTGCTCATAATCATGTCAGAGTCAATAAACATTTATATCCGAATACCAAATGTAGCAGTGCTGGTGGTTTAGATTAAGGAGGAAGGAACATGGGTCAGGCAAAGACACCACTCTATTGGTTTTCTCTGTCACAATGTCTTTGATCAATACAACTAGCATCTCTCACCACCTGTCCCACCACCTGAGAATATCCTACTTACCTCTGGAGAATAGCCTGCCTGGAGTGTCTTAGAAAAAATATGATTATTCTCTCAGTATTTTTACAGAACCTTGAAATGTGATCCGTTCTGGTCTTTCTTCAAGGTGAGACCTGATCTTTTCAGCCATGAATTTGCAAAGCTCACAAAACAATTCAGACATGTTCATGAGGGTGTTTCCAATGTCACCAGGACAGATCATAAATTTTGCTGCTTCTGCCAAAACCAGGAGATAAGCTCTAGGCTAAATTGCAAACTCAGCTTAGTCAGCTCAAGGCTGAGCCCAAATGCTTCTGACACCCCCACACATATGTTGAAGTACTTGTAGTTAGCCTCTGGCTTTCAAAATTGGCATTTAAGTAGATAGAGTTTGTACTCCTCTGGGTCTCAAATAAATTTTACTGAGTGGAAAATAAAGTATGTAAATTATTAGTCCCAAGATTTGGGTAATTAGAGAGTTAGTCAATTTATATCAACAAGTGCAACAACCAACACAATGCTGTAGTACACCTTCTGCATCTTGCTGGACCAATTGGAACTTAATGACAGTGAAATTCAAGGTATGCTGCCGACAAGCCAGACCTCTCAAGTGACAGCTGGAGCTTGTGAACTACCTTTGACGATTTTTCTGCCAATGCTGTGCACAGGTTTCTTGAAATCTCACCTTTGTGGGAAATTGGGGAAAATGAGGGACTCGTGACTGAGCATTCACAGACTAAATTTTGTCTGAAGCAACGCCTGATTTTAAGCGGTTTCAAATCATCCACTCAGAGCAGTCACTGGAGGGATGGGTTCACTTTGGCAAAACAATAACAGTTTAGGAAATGTTTTCAGTACATTTCAGTAAATTTGGAATACCCTTCTGTCTTTCCTTTAGGCAACTGGTGATCTAGACAGTTTTAGAAGACAAAAGTAGAGAAAAAAGAATAAGCTGAGTTTAAAATCCCAACGATGCAGCGTTTGTATGTGAGCTGGGTGCACCAGACCTAAAGCAAATGCTGTGGTGGCACAGCCAAATTCTTCGGTGTCGTGGACCTTAGAGAGATATTCACACCAAGGAAAAATTGTAAAAATTACTCTCCCACTTTGTAACATCATACAGGATCCCTTCTGTGCTGGTAGAAATACCAACATAAAATGCAGAGCAGTAGCAATGCAGGCTGGTAACAGTGATGGACGTTCATCTGAACTCCAAACATAGCTCACCTTGACCACACACATCTCTACTATTAATTGCTATTTACTCACATGAGAGTTCATTCACCATAAAGCTTGGAAAGCCCTGGGAACACGCTCTCATCCTGGCAAAGACACCAATGACAGCTGAAGGTAGGTCTTCAGCTGCCTTGAAAATTCATACCTCCTGAGGATTTGCACCCATCCCCTCCCATTACTGGTGGTTTTTTATTTGTTATGCTCCTCAGAAAGTTTTACCCATCAGCACCATGCAGTTTGGTTAAGCAATTCTACCCCATGAAGTAGATAATTTGAACACCATGGAAATTCGACATTTTCTGCCATGTTAATAATAGTTGCATTTAGAGGAAAAAAAGAAAGAGAACGGGAAGAAAAGAGAGAAATTAAAACTCCCTAATTGTTGCACAAACCAAAAGGATCAAGAACACTTTGGATTATTTATTCACAGTTAACAATTTATCCAGCCCTAATTACAGCCGCTAGAACATTTTCTTAGCTGCAATATTAATTATACTTCTTTCATGGCTGCTATTTATATGAGCAGAAGATGAAATAGGCAATTAGGTGATCAGATACTACAGCAGTATCACTGATAATTTTTTTCACAATAGGTATCATTATCCTCTTAAAACGGTGCTAAAGGTTGGGTGTAATTGCTGCCCGTCATTTACCACGGAGTACAGAGAGTTCCAGGGGAGCCCTTATGGAACCAGAGAGCAGGTCCAAGGCAGCCCCTGTCCCATGAGCAAGCCCAGCTCACCCAAAACAAAGGCACGTGTGTGCAGAAAGGTTTCTCTATTTGCAAAGGCTTGAGTATCAATTACAAACACAAAAAGAAACAGAGAAGCTAAGGGAGAAAGCTGCCAAGAAACACCAGATCAGAGGCAGGACAACACTAGGCGCACAGTCCTAAGAAAAACTAAAACAAAGAGACTGCTGCACCTCCGTGCTGAGTGGAAAGGGGCTCAACACCGCAGGCAGCTGGAATCCCCGTGCCATCAGAAAAACAAGACTCTGGCTCGACAAAGAAGAAGAAATTAAAAGAAACCCTTGATTCCATCACCATTTTCTCCAGCTATGGAAACAATCTATCATGACACTTTATATTTAGCTGAACGCTTGCGTCAAAAAGGATAAAAACAGGAAGAGCACTAATATCTTGGTCTTTTATATTGCTCCTTCTATACTGCTTTTCATAGGAGGTAACATGTTATTTCCATTTTGTAGGTAGTAAAGCTGAAACACCAAAAAAAACCCCAAACTAAAGCATTACTGTACAACACAACGGAAGAAATAATATTTCCATTATAGAAGCTCCTATAAAACCTATTAAAGCAATAAGTTCTTAAAATTACTTTTTATGGCATGTTAAAAAAGAAAAAAAAGGAAAAAGGCAGATACAGCATATTTAATTCCATAGAATCTTGGAGTAAATTATCCATATGAAAAAATCCATATTAAAATTCAACAGAACTTATACTGGCATTATCTCTGCTTATTTTACATCTCATATGCTTTGTTCCCGTAAAGATCTTCTTCCCCAGAAAAGAATAGAGGAGACCTATCCCAGGGCTTCAGTTTTCTTACTTTAAAGTTTGAGAAGGAGGGGTCTGCAAACTATTTTTTACTCTGTTCTTCCAGCAAAAGTCTATTTTGGTCAGTTTTGTGAGCCTGGCTTCTAAGGTTAGTTGAGTGTTTGCTCCTTCTGTGTGGAAAATGAGAGCACTACCACAGATTCAAGGATTTCCTTTTAGAAAGAGAAGTATAAATATAAGAGGATTATCACGTTTACTATTTGAAGTCCCAGCAACCTGCAGGATTTATTTTTATGAGTCCTGTTAATTGTCATAGTTATAGGAAACAGTAAACTTTAACTAACAGAAAGGAAGCTGGTTTGCTTGTGTTTTGCTCTAACAGAGAGAATAAAACCGAGCTAGACTTTTAGTTATTGCAAGTGTGCACAATTTTGAAGGCCAGAAAAGACAACGTATGTTTGCAGAAAGCAAAACAATTTGGTCTGTGGTTTACTGCTCTGGAGGGGCAGCTGTGGAGGCTGAATCTCAAACCGGTGAGAGGGTGCCTGACCCTTGCCCGTTTGTGAGAACCACTGTTTCACGGAGTAATTGGGAGCAGCCAGGTTGCTGGTAGGAACACCCCAAGCCTACTGCCCTGTGGCAGGACACAATTATTAGCCTAGTGTTGGTTAAAAAATATTCGGTGGCCAAATGTTTTTTTTAAAGCTTCTCCAGAAGTGAAACTTTTAAAGGGAACGCATTGATCTGGGCCAAGTTATGAATAAGTGAAAGCTTAAATAAATAATTTCCACAGCTTTGCGTTTACATCAGCTGTTCCATCCCATTCATGCCAAATTGTTTTTGTGAGACAAAACTGTTTACATTTAACCTGATTATTTTGACTTTCTATTAAAATACTAAGGCATTATGTTTAATAATTGATACTAAACTATTGCAACATGACTAGAATGAGACAATTAAATATTTTCAAATGAACTTTAAGCAGGAATTTCCTTTTCAGTACTTTTAAAACTTTGATCCCTCTTCAGAATATCAGTTTTCAAATACTTGAATTTCTATTTTCTAACCGGGTTTTGCCGGTCAAAGTGCCCTATGGTTTTATAGTTCAACCTAATTTTCACTGTTTCTTTGTCCATTTAATAAATAATATCTCTTCCTACAGCTCATTCAGAGTTCATTGCTGGAAGTATATTTCTGTAGGGAGTTCTTTTTTTACAGCCATGACACATTTCCTTCCAAAATTTAACTTATTGAATTCCTTTGGTTTCCTTAGCTGACCTGGGCTTGCCAGGGAGAAATATGTAGCTTAATATATTTGAGGCAATAAGAGCCCTCATGCAGCTGATGAAGCAGCAGCACTGGCTAAGGTTAATGGGGAGAAACATTCCCTTTAGAATGTGCTCGGTGTGGTACCATGGAAATCAGAACGATTTTGCTGAGCAAAGACGACATTTTTCTTTGAATGTTGTCTCCTGCAAAGCAAACTAAACTCCAGTCCCGCTTCTCAGAACCGTGCACTACTTTCTAAGGCTGAGACACATGATGGATGGCCCACATTGTTTGAAGACAAAGCTGTTTATAAATATCTCAGCCTACGACAAAGGGCCTGATCTCACTTACACCAATTTTAGCCCAGCTTTACATCAACTTATGTGAAGGAAGATCCGTAACATATAAACTCTGGAGAGTGAAGTTTCTTCCAGAAACATGATCTGCTTCCTGTATTTAAAAGATATTTATGCTCCCTCTGTAGCAGGCTGGAGTCTGCAGGGATATTTTTTTTCCTGAGGAAAGACTGATTTATGATGCTCTGTTCCTGTTGCTATGTAGTCAGTCCCCTCTGCATTTAGAAGGTCTTTACCTTTTTACCTTCACCAGCAGGACTTATCAGCAAATGCATACAGAAAAGAGATCACCAGGATGAGGCTGTCACCTGATGACATCTGGGCAGACATGATGTCATGCAGATTTCTGTATTTCATAACACAGACTGTGAACAATATTGCTTAAAAGACCAGGTATCTAGATAAAATACCCCCGTTCTCATTTTAATGAACATAAGTAATTAAGATACCTTCTCAAGTCCTCCTTCTACACCCTTGCAGCCCATTGCCTTGCTTGCCCTCCTTTCCAGGCTTGCTGAGAAATATCCATAGTTTCTCAAACATGTACAACTCAAGTTGATGGACTCATATGTCTGAAAACCAGCGATGAAGGCAAGCTGGAAGATTAGAGAAATGCCACAGTAGGTCATCCAGAAGAATCAGATCTGGAGGGGAAGGGAGAATCCATTAATAACAGACTTGTTTCTTTCCACTTCAGAGCTCTCAAGGTGCAAAGCTTCAGATGTGCAAGATTTGACAGGCCTGTAGCACTTACAATTAGGGTGCATGGACAGGGGCATTTGGCACCAATGAGATGGTTTGTGAAGAAAATGTACCATTTCGGTCATCTGAAAATGGGAGCATTAGACACTTGTCACAGGCAGAAACCGGAGGAAGATGGCAGCCAAACAAGGGCCAGGACACTTGCAGCGAGGTCAGTGAGAAGCCTAGAGTTTAGGCAGTGGGAGAGGAGTTCCTCAGTGATTGAATACCCAGAGAAGAAAGGCAGCTGTAAGGAACGTCACGGGGGAGCAGCAGTGCAGTTGGAAGAGGGGTCAGCATCGCTGAGCCAAAATACGAGACTCCTCAGGACCCAGAGGAAAGAGCCAGTGAAGCCAAAGCTGAAAACCAGCCAGCTCCGCCGTGGCCAGATATACAAAAGTAAGGGAATGTGGTGAATTTCAAGCCAAAGCAAGGGCTCAGCTCCACCTGAGCAGCTGCCTATGGGATGTGAACGGCCCATGCCCAGCTCGGCTCCTGCGCCCGCTCCCAGGGAAGCAGCTCTGGGGCTCCACAAGAGGCAAGCAAGCAGGGGCGATGCCCGATTAGCATGGGACTGATGGTTCTGGTTTCTCCAGTCTGAAACTCACTCTTAGTGAGCTAGTGATTAACATTTGCTGATTAGGAAAAAAAAAAAAAAAGGCAGAAAGTTGACAGCTCAGACATGAGCAACATAATATTAATCAGCTTCCCATCTGAAATACATTGTAGGACTCACGATACTTAGGAAAAACTCACCTTCATAACTCAATCTTCATAATTAAAAAGAAATGAGACCACTCATTCAAAACAAACAAACTCTTTGAAACCGAAATTGCTTTCTTAATTGCGAATTTTTTTCCCCTTCAGCTCATGTTTTTTTGGATTCCTTACTTCAGTGTGACAAGAACTTGAATTTTGGTGGGTTTTTTTTTTTACCTTTATAATCTCTGAAGGGCTAGATTTTGATATCACCTTCCACACTAAGGTCCTGTTGGCTTTGTTGGTCTGCAAGTAGTAAAGTTTACTGTACAAGGGAAATGTAGCTTGATCCTGATCTTTCCTTCATTAATATTAACAAGAGATGGCTTCACCTAAGTCAGCTGTCTAAAACTAGTGAAACAGAGCAGAGGGAAATAAAACCTCTGTATTTCCACCACTGTTTGTTCTATAAACCCTGGAGAGACTGAACAGCTATTTTCTCCACCATTTCTACTTGAGCAAAAAGTTCCTACCCATCCTCCTAAAGCCTAGCATTATGTCTGCTTTTTTATAAACTACACCATATCAAGGACTAAAAACCCATCTCTTGAATTGGTCTGGAGCATAGACTTGACTTGTGTCTGCTCACGAATGCTTACTTCAACACATCTTGAACATCTTGTGTCAGGGAAAACAAACTGCAAAAGACTAGCTGTTGATTTTATCCATGCAACAAGTTAACATAACATTCGTGGTAACTATATACAAAAGGATTTCCTACAGAAATGTGGATTTATTTTACTACAGGAGGAAAATAAGTGAGCATATTAGAGGAGTCAATGTGAGAAACGTAGATTAACAGTGTGCTTGGCACTGAAGTCACACTGGTGTAAAGCTGATTCATTTCTGATTTACATTAGTGCAAATTCGAACTGGCTGTGACTTTTTAGTTAATGTGACAGTAAAGCTCACTAGTCACTCATCTGAAATGTTTCCTTCTGGGCAACTGTGACAGAGTGATGACTTCAAGAAGGCTGTTATCATTATGGCTGTGTGACTTACTGTCCATAGAACAAAATAACCTTCAGAAACCTGAACTATTCATTAAACCAGAGCAACACGGAACTGAAAAAAAATAACATTGTATGAAGAAAATAACACAGAATACAAGGCCTTGCATCTTTATACAACTATTTTCTGCAAACAATGCAGGTGTAAGACACTATAAAACCAGACCTCTCCATTAGTCTATGTAAATGACAGTTTTCTAAATTGTCTTTATACTTGTTTCTCACTGGTGAATCACTTCCTGTGTTCTTGCTACATACTCTTCAGTAACAATGACGTAAACTGCTGCAGTAAATGACAAAAGAAAAAATATTTCCTTTCTTTTGACAGAGAAGTTGAAGTCCTTATGGAAAAGGAAGAGCTCTGACTATTTGGCACCCGCATCTATGGCAACCTGCCAGCATGATCATCTAATAAAGCACAGAACAGTGGTAAACCTCTATTGCAGTCTTCCCAAATCAAACAGATTTTCAGCACAGAACAACACATACCTAAAATTCTGCAAAGTGATGTGAGATTGCAGCGACGAGCACGATCAGAGCAATATGTCACAAGCAATCACATGTCCTGGCCAGTCTTCCAGAAGACAAGCAGACATTTTATCTCTCAGGAGAGCAAAAGTAATGAAAGGGTTTAATCCATTTGTTTTGTTCTCAAAAGCAGGGTCCAATTCCAGCATAATATCACAAGAAGCATCTGTTTCATGTTGGCAATCAGTCATTCGTCAGCATTCAAGCCACCATAAATTCATCAACTTGGAACGCACCTGAGGGAAACCCTAGGAATGGAAGAGCAGGAATGTTGCTGGTCCAGACGAAGACACAGTAACAGCTCTAGGTGGGGAAGGTCCCGAGCCCCAGTGTAAGGCCCCCTCCTTTTAAACATGTGCTGCCAGACCTCATTCAAGTCACACAGGCACTAAAGCCACGCACATGCATACCATGCAAAAAACTATGACCCTTCCCTGACTCCTATATCCAAGGAGAAAATGACCTCCTCAGGGCCCATCCAGCCCGAATAACTCTACGATGCTCTCTATTGCACCGGGTTAAGCAAACCTGAGATCGAGGTGCAGCCCACTGCCCATAGGCAGCCCAGGGCACCTCTGGCAGGACGAGCGCCTGTCGCTGCCCACCGATTCCCCCGAGGTCTCTAACCAGATCGGCCGGCACTGCCCTCGGTGCCAGGGAGCCGTAGGTCGGCGTAACTTTAGCCTTTACTTCTGCTGGTACGAGGAAGATGTCCGTACGCTGGCCATGAAAAGCAACAAATACGCTGGCGTTGCGGCACTTTTTGTCTTTAATAAGCACTTAGGAAGGCAGGATGGCTGGACTGTTGCTGCTTCTGCAGACAACTAGGTTTAATGTCAGATATCTAAAGCGGCCTAAATTTTACTGGGGCTAACATCAGGTACTGCCATCTGAGACTCCTGGCCTTAACTCACAGCAATCAGACTGATCACTTATTCCAGGAATTTACCACCACACCTGCTCCAATATATGTGCTCCAATACCTCCCTTTACAGTGACAGTTCCCCTGAATGCTTTGCTAAAATCAAACTGTATGTGTGTATACCAACAACCAAGGAAGTAATGATTTAAATGTATTAAAAATGCTCAGGTTACCCAAATTTCTGATTTCTTACAAATGTTTCCTATGTAGCTGACATTAAGTGCAGCCTGGATGACTCCAATCGCAGGGTGCAGAGCGGTCTCTATTGGAAGTCTCTCCAGCAGATTAGGCATCAAGACATCAGTGGACGCTTTTAGAGACATCCTACTTACCATCTCCACTCCTCACAGTTAATTTTTACAGGAAGCCAAATACAGTATTACAGAACAAAAGTCTTGAAAGGTTTTGTTTTACTTCAGAGATTTGTCTGCCCTGTTCCTCTGCCCCAGAAAACCCAATGTTTCCCCATATATTTGTCATTCTCAAGCAAAGAGTGCACATTTGGTGCACTCAGAATATTTGATTTAGAATCCATATGTATAAAAATTCACTGAAATCCCACTTGCGTTTACTGTTTTTTAATACAGAAAAAAATTACTGATATTATGCAGGATGGCAAATGCTTAAAAAGAGCATTCCATGGGTGCTACATTTCTGTTTCTTCAGCTCAAGGAGCAAGCTTTGGATTTTTTCTGTTGGGGTGAGCTGTAAAGTACATTGGACATATCTAGCACCATTTGAGACATCCTAGGACATCCAAACCACATCTGACATGGGACTTCTGGGAGGCCATTGCCCGCTGGAGAGGGAGATAGGAGTCTAAGTAAGTAGAATACTGTCAGAGCACCTCAAATGATGCGACATGCTTGCAAATTGCTGAATGGTTTCCCAAATCTTGTTTCTTGCAGTGAAGAAAAGCAGGCGGTTTCTTAGCTTAAAAAAATCTCTGCCAACTATCCCAGGAGACTCCATATCCAGCCTCTCTCTCCCTCTGCTTCATTTTAAAGTCAATTTTCCGCTAGGGACAGAAGAACATTTCCTTAGCTGCTAAGTTCATTTGTGTGTTCAAAAACCTGGAAACCCCTCAGTCCATATAATTCAGCACAGAGGGCTTCACCTTCAGAAGCACATTAAAAATCATAACAACCTCAGATAGATAACTTATTATAAATGTACTTTCTCAGATTTATAGACGCATGTGCAGGAGCTCTGATGGGTCTTGGATGCCTCTGTGTAAAACAGTCCAGGCCATTTAGAAATCGGAGATTTGCCAAATCTACTTATGTGTGCCCCAGTATATTGAGTGGTAGCCTCATATATCCAGCTAGTTTTACTATAAAAAGCAAAGCTCTGTTGAAACTGAAGGCGAATGTTTTGCTTTCATGAGGTGATGGTTCCTGGATCTGAATCTCACTTATTCACAGTTATTAACATTTCTCAGGCTAAGAGTATGTCATTAAGAGTATAACAATGTCAATGTAACAACACATAACAAGTAACAAACCAATTTCAGTGAAGCATTTATAATGACGGATTGTTACCAATTTTAAAATACTTGTCATACTTCCTTATGTCTGGAGTTAGGAGATATCTTCACAGGCTCCTTGACTGATTTAACGAAACACAGACCTTTTCCCCTGTGATAGCTGCCTTGAGTCTCTGCACAGACAGTGGAGCGACCAGACACTTGCGGGGCATGATGCTCATGTCCCAATATGGGTGCCTGGAAAGGGCAAATGAACTGAGCCATAAAAGGGACTATTTCTTCCCTTAACGATAACGGGCACACAGGGTGATCGGCTCAGCTCTCGGAGGCTGGAGACTTTCACGTTCAGCAAGAAGGGTCCCACCGGGAGTGCCTGCCGCCTTCATTCTGGTAATGGCCCCAGGCGCTATGACAGATTGAAGGGGAAGATACTCAAGCGGAAGGCCAAGGGCTTGGCCTAGATAATCAGAGACATGTTAAAGAAGCACATTCCACTCTTCACATAGCTTTTCTTCTTTTTGAAAAGCAAAAAGCAAGTAGTAGTATTTTTTAATATGGGTCCTTTCCCATGACCCTCACCCAGGCTGAGAAGGACAGCTGATGGAGAGCAGTTACACTGAAATACAGGAGGACATGCTCTGCTTTCTCTATCCCATAGGCAAGGCTGGGATGTTTGTAAACAGGAAAGCAACTTTGATTTATGCTGTTCAGAAAAAATGTCTTTGTCTTTATAACTGGAAATGCAGCTCTTCAAAAGTCAAAGTTTCTATGGGCAAAAGTAAGTTTTCAGTTTTTCATTAGAACACAGAAATGAAATGCCTTTGAATCACGTCAGCCTGAACAGAAAGGTCTCTGATGAATTTGTGTTGCGTCAGTTCAGCACTAAGCTGCGTCCACTTGAATCGCCACAGTGCTATACACGAGACTGCAGCACAACATGAACTTTCCCAAGAGGACAGATTCTCATGCTGCCCCTTCAGCTGAAACAATACACCTAGATGGGCAGTGCATGACTGTGGTGTGGCCAAACAGGTTCAGTCCAAGCAAGACACTCAACCTGGAGAGAAAAATTGAAAGCAGAGGAGCTGGAAGTAAAAGTCCCACAAGAGTCAGATTCTCAGTCCTCTGGACACATTAAAGGTTTAAAACAAACAAACAAAAAAGATTAAAAGAAGCATTTCATTTCAGTTAAACAAGGACTATAAGTAAATGTGAGACTGGAAAGTTTGGGAGTTCCCCAAGTCATGAGGAAGAAATATTAGAAATATCGGAATTTTCCACAGGATGGAAATCCTGGTCTTACGCCCACCTACAAGAATGACCTCAGGTTCTCTGCATTTAAGATGGATGTGGGCAGGAAGTAAAAAAATGAGATTTTTCTTTCTCAACATTAGTATTTCAGTTTATCAATGATTCAGGAAGAACAGAGTCTACTGACACACATTCAGAGGCAGCTTTTTAAAAATGAAAATAGCCAGCTTTTTTTGTTGTTTTAAAATTATATTTAGCAGAAAATAAAAGATAGAAATCCTGCAGTATGTATTTCTAGGAGGTATAATTATAGTTCACCTCTTTTCAAGATAAATTAAATCCATGACTAACAATGCTTTTGCTAAGAACAAGAATGGTATTTATTTAGACCATCCTATGCCCCAAACCTCTTTCTTATCTTGTTACATTTCTAAAGATGAGATTCTTTCACATGTGAAAGATTTTTGAAGGACAGGTGTTTATAATGGAAGTGACAATGAGAAGTTGATGATTTTCATGTTAATTTAACAAATAATGTGAAATCATTTAACAGTAACTTGCTTTAATTATGAAACAAGAACATATCTTTCCTCTGATTTTGAAACAGCACAAATAGAGCTGTTGCTTTAAATTGATGCTTCAGGCAATCTCACACATTCCCTGATCACCTTAACATTTTCTATACGGTGGTATGCACATTTACTTGCACTACATGCCCAAGGGTCAAAGTATGGTGTAGGCTGCACAATTAGAGTTATCAAATATTTATGCAGATGTATAACTCTGCTGGATATGCATTAAGTGCCTCAATGCAAGAAACAAAATATGTGTGTGGAGGAAAACAATCTGCACAATACAAAGGCAATAGTTGCTAGGAACTTTGTTCAAATACTACCCACCTTCTGCTTTTTTTATCCCAGGCTGTCCAAAAATGGTGTTACTGAAAAAAAAATGAAAGTAGCAGATCCTAGATTTCTGCCTCACTTAATTCACTCCTTTCTAAACATCTATATTCTTAAGCGTTGGCAACACTTTTCTTCTACTTCCTACTGTTGTAACTTGATACAGCGATCAGAGATAAAGTATTTAAGAATGTGCTGCCTTGATCATAGGTAACTTCATAAGTCTTGCCAAAAGGCAATAGGTTTCCCCCTCCAGGATGCAGAGTCAGCCACAGCTATTTCCAGATAATTTACGAAACAATTTTATAGTCTCAGGATCCCAAATTAAGGTGTAATGAGGTGGAGGAGATCTATGCGCTATCACAGCATCTCGTGATAAGTAACCTTCAAAGCAGTGCTAGATAAAGTGGTCAGATGCGTACTTTACAGGCATCATTTCTGCGACCTATCCCCAACTCTGCATGTCTGGAAAAAAACAATCGGCAAATTCCTTGTAAAAATGTGGGAGTTCCTTGGTTAGTGACTAAGGACTCCAGCTACCCCTGGAAGCATGGAGCTGCTTATTCAATGACAAGAATTAATGCCTGGCTAAGGGACTTTCAAGGGGCACCTCATCATGTAGTGGCTTTCGGCCTGGGATCTGCAGACCTGGGGCATGCAAAGTATCTTCCCAAGATGACCACGAGGAAAGGTTAAGGAAAACAAGACTATTAATGTAAGAGGCTTACATACCTCAGTACCTCTACTGGAGGATGTGTCAGGCCCATCAAACAAAAATAAAAAGCCCTCAGGCTGCTCTAAGTCAGTGTGTAGAACAGCTCTGTCTTATACAGAAAAGTAGAAGGATTGCCTCCAATAGAGTTAGAAAAAAACTGACATTTAATGACAGTTGTTTCTAACATGTTCTCTGGAATAACATTGATCTCATCTTTAAAATTGCATACCATTTGTTGTCCTGACATCTTGCTGCTGTTCTCATTTCAGAATTAACTGTGCAAATTAACCCTTTGTCACAAGAAGCAATGGACATTTCATTTTGGCATCTAGCTGTGAAGGTCAACTTCTTCACCTAAGTGAGAGTCCCAGATCCTTCTGGCTTTGCACAGCTTAGTTTGTGATCAGTAGGCAGACTTCTTCCCAACTACTATGCCTGCCATAATCTTGAATATAATGCATACCCACGCAATTTTGTCAAATGCACAGTGACTAAACACTGGACTGTCTTTGAAAACCCCCCAGGCCCTCCTCAACTGAATACTGGGCTCTTCGCGTACATGATTGAGTTCTGCATACCACCCATACTGCCTTTGAATTTTCACTGACTTGCTTTCAGGGTCAGTGGCCCACCTAGATGCCTGCAAGCAAAATGGACGTGCCAGGAAGCACAAACAAAAGTCTAAGGACACAGTCACTCTGGTAATCACCACTCCTGAGGAACTTCTGCTTGAGGGGCCTGTTGTGCCCCGTCCCCAGCAGGGTAGTCAGTATGACCAGGTCAGAGGAGCAAAGCTCTGCTTGGCACTTCTCACAGCCACAGCTGGATGGAGCAGGGGACTGGTAAGGGATAGAGACCTTCTTCCACATCCCATCTATTTCCCTTCTCTCTCACAGAGAGCAGAATGGGACTTACTAGCTCTGATAATTAACAAACCCAAAGGACCACCACTGAACAAGTACCATGACCAGCTCTGGCGTAACCCGATTGTAATCGCTTCTGCTTGGGCTTGCACTGAAATTGGCTCTCACGTATCTCTGTGGGACCAGTGCCTGAGAGGCAGAACTGAAAGCGCTGCACATATCTTTTGGAAGAATCAACACTTGACAAAGTGTCCTGAAATGTGTTTCTCTGCCAGAAGTTATACAGCACCAGGTTGAACTGAAAATTCCTTGTTGCTATGGTTGCCACTTGCTCTAAATCTCTTTACTACTCCTTGTTGAACAGCAGCAAAGGAGAATAAAAACATATACAAGGCTTGTAATTGCCTGGTGCATATTTTAACATTTCTCTTTGGTGGCTGCTTTAAATTATGCAGTAATATTGCTGGCAAGTTTCTCCAGTCCCTCTTCCCTAAGAGGATACATTTTACAGTGCTGAAATTGGACACTGGGTGTAAGAATCACACATTTGAATATTTTTTTCAGTAGCAGATGTGTCACATGCAATGTATTACAACTCAAGCTGTAAAAATTAAGTGGCATTTGCATTCATTAAGCATACATGAAATCTAATTCCATTAGGTCCAGCAGCATTAAGGTCTGTCTGTTGCTGCTGATGTTATAGTTTAAGGACATTATATTTTCTGGCTAGATTCCGTTTCATAACCTAATAAAGCCAGGAATTACATCCTGGCTTGATGCCTTTGCAAATCCAGCTCAGCGAACATGCAACATGAAAGCTGTAGATGTAAATTATTTATATTCATCATTGTCCAAAATATTAATTTACCAAGAAAGGTTTAACAGATTAAGCAAACTACAGGCACCATGCCCACAGCAGAACTAATTTAAAAGACAACAATATGATTTGCTGAATCCAAAACTCACTTCTAATCTTCCCACTTTGTTACAGATGCGATAGAGAAGAACTGTTAACATTTCATCAAGGCTTTTTAAAGAATCAAAAGCTTACAGCTGCATTTCAGTCAACTTCCCAGAAACGTTGATCTGCACAATCCCCCAGGAAAATCAGGGATACTTTACTTTTCAGATTTCAATGTTTTTAGCTGATGTAGAAATTAGGTAAAGAAAAGGAAGGCAAAATGTGAAACAATTTTTTTTATAATTGATTCTGCTGAAAGGATAGTTTGGGTGCAGTACTACAAGCCCAAACTCAGCAAATAAACCAATGTGGACAAATCACTTTGGTCTGCATGTAGTTTCACAGAAGACATCATGACCGAGAACACAAGACTGCCCTCCTTACTACTCTGACATCAAATCTATCAATTAGAAAGCATGAACTGAATTTTTACTGGCACTTTCTGTGAGATGAATCCAGGTGCCAGTGCAAGTTTTCATCCACTGTCCTTAATTTCCAACTATCAAATTAACAAGGGTTCATGAAGTAAAAGTGCTTCTCTTCTAAAGTCTTTGATTTCTTCTCTGATCCTTAATGGCATTGGCAGGCTAGTCCTCCTGTTGGAAGTACCAGCAAAATGTTTATTTCTAATGAGCTGAACAACAAACCTATTTCCATGGAGATATGAGAAACAGAAAGGGTTTACTTAATTATGTACAAATGATGCCTTATTTTCCTGTAAGTAACTTACCAGTGGTCTAAGATGTTATTTTTCAGAAATCAAAGTTCTCGTCTGTATCTACAACATAATTTCAACGGCTTAAGTGTCCACCACAGGCAAGAGATGATTATTTTTGCCTTTTCAAGGACTCCTTATGGACAATCTTATCTTTGTTTCACTTTAAAATGTGCTAAGTGTATATATTTTATTTATATCTATAAATGAAAATTTAAAATGAAACTAATCTCATGTCAGCTTTACTTCCATTTCCAAACCATTCCATCCTCTCTTTAAAAAATCCCTCAAACTACCAAGCTACCTTTGAAATTCTTCAGATCTAAGCTAAGTCACCTGTATCTTTTTCCATAGTCAATGGAGAGAGATAAGAACCCTCAGAAAACAATTAATCTCATCTTAAAATAGGTGGCTTAGACAAGAGAGCTGAGCCATTTTGGAGGTCACTGTTTCCTTCTACGAAACCATGCATTGGACAGCTTAGATCACTAACTCTCAGAAAGCTCAACTTAACTCACATCTCACTTGGTAGCTACTTTAACTGGAATCTACTTTGAGAGCACAGTCTCAGCAGTATGTTTCTTATTAATTTATTGCAACATTGTGGGAAGAAGCTGTACATCTCTTTATGAGTCACCATAAACAATTTCAACTGTAACAAAAAAGCATGCAGAGGATGACTGAGCAACAAATGGTCCAGGCTGCTTTGTAACCAACTTAGAAAAAAAGCCATAATGTAAATTCCCAGTCATATTTAGGAAGAAATTAAATAAACATTGTTTATTAAGTCAGAAAAAAATGATATTTTATTTTCTGTTTTCTAGTTTCACAATGGTGTCTGTCTAGAACTTGACAGACCACAAAATATGAACCTATTTCTATGACACTTAAAGCTGGAGAAATGCAGAAGGCTGTGATCAGAGGCCCCAGCTGCTTTGCACTGCAAAAATGATACAAAACATGCAGAAAAGGCCCTTCAGGGGAAACTGAGTTTACTCCCATCTACACCTTCTCTGCAGCGTTGGTCTGCATCAGCTGATCCCAGCCCTTCCACCACAATACTCTGTGTCAGACCTGTGTAAAAACATTTGCCTGGATGCATTATGGACTCTGAGCTGGGAAACATTTCAGGCCAGGGTGCTGGTGGAGGGGAGGGAGATTTTTCACGGGTACTCATGGCCCAACATAGGAAACTGCCCTTCATTTACAGAATGCACTTACTTTCCTTCTCCTTCTCTCTCTGGCCCAGCACAGAGCTCCTGTCTATAATGAGAGAAGCGTGTTTTATGTAAATCACTTCCCAGTAGTCACACATTATTAATGCAGACAGCTGTAAAGGGAGAAACCCATGGCATTTAGCAGAAAGAACTGTTAATGAAAATGTCATTAAAGAAGTCAATCTGCAAGCCATGAAATAGCCCCTCTACCTTTTTCTTTTTTTCCTGTCTTAACACCTCTGCATCTCTGGGTACGTTTCCCTGAAGTCAATAATTTTTGGCACCAAGTCACAGCTTTACCTGGGGGGAGGCATCAGTTTCTGGCAAACTGGTCATATCTGAGAGGAGAAATTATTTAAACGTTGTGGAAATGTGTCAGAAATACATTAGGTAGGTATGGAACTACATGGCAAGGCTGAGGAAGCGGAGACTCCAGTGACTGGCTGTAGGTTAGGCAATTTCCAGCAGCACTGATCTGGAAGTTGCGATGTAGCCCCTGCTTTGCTACGTATTTTGCAGAGTTGATGACTGAGCATGTCACTTGCTTAGATCTTGCAAGTCCTTCATGCTTGTAACTCATACTGTTCACTGGAGTATCTTTCTGGTCACATCTATGTCGTGGGGATCTACTTAGCTGATTCAAAAAGCCTAATCCAACAATTCTGCTAAAAATTTCCTTATTCCTTCAGACCATTTATGTCTCAGCATAATGGACTATATTAACTAAAAGCAACTGTCTGATAAACTGACTCAAACTGGCAATGAACACCCCTTTTTTTTCTCTGTTTCCTGAGGACTTTCCATTTCCACATTTGAATGTTCAGGGCTTTCCTTTGGAAAAAGCAGCTGTTGCTATCAGGGAGAGGTCACTCTGGTCTGGGTGCACATTTGCTGATCATGGCTCACAGTCATAAGTTACAAAGGAATTAGTTACCTTTCTCCTTAATTCTGAGGGCTATCAGGATCTGCATTGTATGCATGTGTTTATATTAAGCCAAAACAATTTTGTGGATAAAGTCAGCATCTTTTATTAAAACAGCCACCGTACTTAAAAAAATACCCAAGATTTTAGGCACATAGAACATGATGAAAGCTTATGTCCAAAAGTCTGTCCATTTTTTTCCTAAAAATACTATTGGTGTATTAAAAAATAATACTACTCTACTCACAAACCTTATCTCCCTTATGACCTGACAGAACTATAGCTATAACAGCCTAAAGTGCATGATCACAGGATCATAGAAGGGTTGAGGTTGGGAGGGACCTCTGGAGGTCACCTCGTCCAACCCTCCTGCTCAAGCGGGGTCACCTAGGGCTGGTTGCCTAACACCATGTCCAGGTGGCTTCTGAATATCTCCAAAGACGGAGACTCCACAACATCCCTGGGCAACCTGTGCCAGCGCTCGGTCACCCTCACAGTAAAAAAGTGTTTCCTGATGTTCAGACAGAAACTCGTGTTTAAATATACTGTTTAAACTGTGTATTGACCCTTATTTGTGCTCAGTACACACCATCCTGGCTTGCCAGTACATTCCTTTTCCCATCAGCTTGGAAACAGATTCAGGCTTTTACACTGCAGTATTACAATCCACTGGTGGCAAAAGGGAAAACGACGATGAGTCTCTTTTTTCTCAGCATAGAGTGGCAATTCAACACGATGTGGCAAAAAATGGCAAAAAAAAGAAGCATCGTTTCCCCATTCTGCAAAGAAGCAGAGGCACAGAGAGACTGCCACCAGTGTAAGTCTGTTCCCCTTTCCCCTGTTACTGTACTTGGCAAGAAGAAAGAAAGAGTACTGAAAATGTTCACACCAGGCAATAATAGACAGCCAGTGACGGGCGGGGAAAAGCAAAGCAAAGCTGTTTCTTGCTGAAGTGTTAAGAAATAAAAGAAAGTCCAAGAGACAGACAAAATGTAACCAGCATTTCAGAACGCTGCTCTTTTTGCCTTTGAAACTTGCACCCCAGTTTGGCAGCTGGCACTGGGGAAGGCCACTAGTGCGTCCCGGCTGCCACGGGATGCCCGTGGGACAGCCGGCAGTGCTGTGTGATAGCCCGCAGTGATTTGCTGCAGCTTGTCCCTGTATCTGACTGCTATTTATTGTGCAGGACACATACAACGTTATGCCTCGGTGGATGTACTTCACTGTCATGCCTGATCAAAAGTGTTGCCTTGGAGCGATCTTAGCTTGAGAGAACCTCAAGCAGTTTTATAAGTAAGAAGTCACCCCAAGGTGACACTTGAGAGGAACAACATTAAAGTGTACTCATCTCTCTTGTGTACCTGGCTACTTCAGAAGCTCACAAAGACTAGCTCTGCTAGCTGGTACTCAGAGAGTAAAAGGACCTTTATGCCCTTGTTCATGTTGTATCAGTGCTTCCTGAGTAGAAAACTAACTAAAAATGCTGACGCTAGTCATGAACACTGGAGTTTTAAGTAAAGATAGTTAAGTAAAAGATTTATTTTAAGCATATTTAAGTAAAGATAAAAATATGTAAGCTAGTGAGCTCACTCTTTCTCAAATCCAGAGAGAAACCAATGGCACAGAAATCATAGAACCATGGAATGGTTTGGGTTGGAAGGGACCTTAAAGATCATCTAGTTCCAACCCCCCTGCCATGGGCAGGGACACCTTCCACTAGACCAGGTTGCTCAAAGCCCCATCCAACCTGGCCTTGAACACTGCCAGGGATGGGGCATCCACAATCCCTCTGGGCAACCTGCCTCACCCCCCTCACAGTGAAGAATTTCTTCCTAATATCTAATCTTAATCTACGCTCTTTCAGTTTAAAACCATTACCCTTCATCCTATCACTCCACTCCCTGATAAAGAATCTCTCCCAGTCTTTCCTGTAGGCCCCCTTTAAGTACTGGAAGGCTGCTGTAAGGTCTCCCCAGAGCCTTCTCTTCTGCAGGTTGAACAACCTCAACTCTCTCAGCCTGTCCTCATAGGAGAGGTGCTCCAGCCCTCTGATCATCTTCACGGCCCTCCTCTGGACCCACTCAAGCAGGTCCATGTCTTTCTCATGCTGGGGGCCCCAAAGCTGAGCACAGTACTGCAGGTGGGCTCTCATGAGAGCGGAGTAGAGGGGGAGGATCCCCTCCCTTGACCTGCTGGCCACACTTCTTTTGATGCAGCCCAGGATACGGTTGGCTTTCTGGGCTGCAAGCGCACATTGCTGGCTCATATTCAGTTTTTCATCCACTAATACCCCCAAGTCCTTCTCTGCAGGGCTGCTCTCAATCCACTCATCGCCCAGCCTGTATTTGTGCTTGGGATTGCCCCGACCCGTGTGCAGGACCTTGCAGTTGGCCTTGTTGCACTTCATGATGTTGGCACAGGCCCACCTCTCAAGGCTGTCAAGGTCCCTCTGGATGACATCCCTTCCCTCCAGCGTGTCGACCGCACCACACAGCTTGGTGTTCTTGGCACACTTGCTGAGGGTGTGCTCAATCCCACTGGCCGTGTCACCGACAAAGATGTTAAACAGACTCTTCAGTCCTGATCTCAAGGCACAAAACAGATTAGTTATACACAGAACAGTCATATACCCATGCACACATGCAGGCAATCCCCTTGAGCAATGCAAGCTGCAGTCCCACAGGGATTTTCCTTCAACTCCAGGGAAATGCCTCCGTTGTGCATGGAGGTGTGGAGCAGAGATGCCTGCACTAGCTCCAGAGACAGCAAAAGTACAGCCAGTACAGGGCAACACAGCATCTGCACTAAAACGCCTGGCTGACACAAGCCACGTGCATGTTTTCCATATGCAGGGCTGAGGCATGATGCCATCTCTGCACCACATTGCTACTGTTCAGCACAGAGATGGTCTCAGTGTGGGGAGAAGGAAATGCTCTCCCCTTGAATCCACTGCATGCAAAGAGCAGACAGTCCTTTTGAAATATCCTTCTGGTCAGTGCTTACAGTGTTACTACCAAGACTACACTTTCTCTCTCCTTAATTCAGTCTGCCTACAGCATCCTCACTAGTCTTTCTAAATTGATTTTTTCCCCATTGGTACAGTACCCACAAGCAGACAAACAGATTAAATTATCTTTATGCTTTTGTCTTTTTTCTTGCTAGGCTTATTCATAAAAGTAAGGATCAAGTATTGTCTTATAGCCCTCAGTCAGCTCTGTGTCCATCTGCTGAAATCAGGAACACAAATCCCAGATGATGGGCTGCAGCCATCATGGGTTAAAGTGAGTCTCTTTGGCAAAATAAAAAATGCCATTTCTCTGTTAGTAGCTGAGATAGGACTTGTCTTGGGCAAAAGCACTTGGGATGGGACTGCCAGTGTTATTTATCTCCTCAGTCTGACAAACAGCTGAAGGGAAGGATTTGTTAAAGATTCATCAACCTTTCTCATTTGTTTAAGAGCTGAGAAATCCCATGCAGGAGCCCTCTGAGCAGACCTCTTCTGAAGGCAGGGGAGAGTCCTCGGGTGAGAAAACAAGTAGGACACCTTGCTTAGGAGCCAGAAGAGCTAGACTTTTCAAATGGTACCCATTAGAAAGGAGAAAAGCAGACCACCTTCTCCTTTCCCAACCAGGTCAGCAGGGGAATCCCAGGTCTATGCTATGCTGGAAGTCACACAGACACTAGAACAGCCTCTCTGCTTTTACAGTAGATGCAATTTTTAATCTGGTCACGTGGATCTCAGTAAAGCCACCAAAATTATGCTTTGTCATCAGCCAGCCCCAAACCTTTCTGTGGCATCAAGTACTCTAATAGATTTCTCTTAATTTGCTCTACTAAAAATGGGAGAAAATAGCTATTTCCTCTCATTTTTCATCCACATGGAAGTGTAAATTTTTCAAGCTTTGGAAATTCTCTTTCTTTTTACTACACAGTGCACCAGGGTCTTGTTCCAAAGTCCTCGAACTAAAATATAAAAAACGTATATCAGATACTAGCAAGCCATATAAAATGTACCACCCTGAAAAAAACAGGTGTTTGGAAACCCCCCAAAAGACTTTGCAATCCAAAATACAATAAAATTAATTTAATTTTTCTGAGCTCTTTGAAAGATCCAATGGTGCCAAACACTTAACAGATAAGTTCATGAAGTTCTTCAATGAATTTTTTTTTTATCAGAAAGTAGCAAGTGACTGAAACAAGTGTTTTGCAGGGAAACATAGCAGCATTGCCAGAACTTTTGTCAGGAATGATTTTTCATCTCTAGGGTGTGATTTATGGTCAAAACCCGAGAAAGGCTTAGAATTGACAATAGCCTAAAGTCCTGGGCTCTCACAGACCTGAACTTAGGACCCCTGTGTACTAGGCAGGTTCTATAAATCACCAAGCTATTAACTACCTACCAAAGTCAGCCTCTCACTTTCACAGGTTGGCGCTGCTCCATTTTGCATTAAAAAAATTGAAGACTGCAAAGAGGATTCCTGATATTTCTGTGGTCAGAGCACTTTTCTGGAATGTAGGAGGCCAGCAATGTTGAATCTTTTTCACCTGATGTGCGTTGATTAATGAACTGTTGGATATGCTAAGTGAGGATCTTTCTTTCTTTCTTTCTGCTTTTTTTCCCCATAAGAACAGAAGGAACGTGGTTTCAGCCCTATACGGAACAGAAAAGGGTTTGGTTTTTTTTAAACCTCAAAGTTGTGTACAACTAGACAATCATCTCTCACCCAGCTGTTAGAGATGACTCATCCCTGTAAGATGGCTGTAATTTTCTTTTAGGACATTCAATAGCTTCCAGGTGAGCAGCAGTGCAGCACATAATGGGAACGTCCTGAAATGTAGGGGCTTCTAAAGCAAGCCCAGATTAAATGAGGCTCCTTGGAGTTTGGGAGCAGATATCCAGGTTTAACGTGGAGTTAGAGGGACAGAGCTGCAGGAGCTGAGAAGTTGCAGGGTTTATACTTTGCCTGTCTCTTTACCAGGGCTCTACTCATGCTCAGGGGGATCAGGATTCAGGAAAGAGAATTTTTTTTTAAAGCAGCCTGCTCCAGATATGGGCAATGACATGAAACATTTGTTGCAGAGGGACCACACAGTTTCACAGTTTGGGTGGATCTAGGTGGCATTTTAGCCTTAAATCAACCTTGGGATGTAACAGTTCATTCTAGTCTAGTGCCCCTGCTTTCACCTTACCACAGGTTAACCGGGGGCCATCATACAACCAGTTATTGTTTCATGTAACCAGCAATAAAACTACCCATCTGGATCACTGCACACTTATATATCAACAATAGGACATGATTTAGGAGTCCTTGGTCCTGCTGTTTCAGATATGAAACCGCAATGGAGCATAGCCATCATGTCAAAAACCGCTCTTGGGGCCAGGGTTTGGGCAAAGTGCAGTGTACCCAGCAGATTTCAGCTTCACCTATGCAAATCAGCTGTTTCTGAGTTGTGCCATTACAAATACAGTCTGCATATATACATATATACATGTACAACTAAGTGAGGCAGGAACAACTGCCTGCATGCAGCCTGGAATTTTTACCTTTGAGCATCCCAGGATGGCTCAAAGGATGGGCAAAAGAAGCAGGCTACCTCCTGCAGCCCGTGGCCAACAAGGTAGCTGCACAGTCCAATTTGCTGTGTATTGCCATGTGAGCAGAGCTGAAGGACTGTGTAGCATTAAACTTCTCACAGGTCTTCCCAGAGAACCTGAAATCTCCTCCTTCTCCTCAAGCCCAGGCAAACCTGCCTCCCCAAGCCCTGAACAAGGTGCCTCTGAAATGGTCAGGTCTTAGGTCCCACCACCTCCAGGAGGGAAACATGTCACTTCTCTTGCAGCAGGCATAAGAGCGTATCATGCCTGGATGTATATTGTCACTCTTGTCCCTTCATTCTTTCACCCGCATTTCCTCAAGCAGTCACAAGAAAAAAAAAAAGAAACCAGTAACTTTATTAACACTACCTGCTTCACATGTAGCAGGAATATATTCTACTGAGAAAGTATTCGCTTTGCAGATTAAAAGTCAGCTGCACAATTCTTTAGGATAGAATAAAACTGAGTCCCCTCCAAGCAAAAACGCACCTGGGTGTCTAGGGATCTCCTGAAAATCTCCAGTTCATCAAAGCACTGAAATAGGTAGAGAGCTGGGAGAAAACATGATGAAAGTAGATGCTGATCTACCTTTTCCAGACAGTCCCCGCCTACATCAGCCCCAAGGAAGAGCATGTAGCTGCCCTAGCATTCCTCCAGCAATTACTTATCCTTTTCTTGAAGACTTCAGATGGTTGAAGGCTCACCATCCCTTTGAAAAGCCAGTGGCAGTTGCTCTTCCCCTTTCACTCCTCCAACATAACTGTTTTAAACTGGCTCTTACAAACATAAGATACCATTTTTCTTCTGAAAACTTCCTGTGAACATGCAATAACTCTTAAGACCTGGGAGTTGCACAGAAATCCTCTGGGATTTAAATGGTGCTGCCTTCATTTCAGGTGTGCTGGCTGACAGCTGACACAAACTGACAGTAAACATGAAATAATACAACTATGTTTATCTGCACATACTGTTTAGCTTGTGGCCATCATCACTGTAGATAAAGCTCTCACGTCCCATTTGAAGAGACAGGTAAACAGATTTAGCTTAAAATAAGAATACCAAGCACCTATAGTATTTCCTGTGTGACAGACTGTATGTGTTTGTGCATATGTGTATGACAGTGTTGGAATATTTTAAACACTAAACTGCCACATCCAGAGATTGGTAAATTAAATAATCATTCATTAGTTACCATAGTGATGCAGATGCAATCACAATGAACAAAGAAGGAATAGGGTGGGCGGGGGAAACAACAAATGCTGACAGGAGCAAGACCCTGCATTGATTTTTGTTAATATGTTTTTATTTATTAAAATCCCCTGACTGCAAGATCTTTTTCCATATTCATTAGTGTTTCACCTGCCTGCAATGGGAAATGGCAGATACTCTGATACAGCCTGAAAGATCCAAATCCTGAGCTGGAGCAAGTTGGTATAGCTCTATTGACTTTGGCAGAGAGCAGCCAGTTTACGGCAGCTGGGGATCTGGCAAAAAAAGAGCATCTAATTCTCTTTAGCTTCTGCAGCAACTGAATACTACTGCATCCTCGGCTACTTTGCAACTTCTTACAACAGTGCTCTCCAGTAAACAAGCACAGACAGGGAGAAGCTGGCTCTCCCAAAGCCAGCCAGTGGGTTCAGCCGTATAACTGTCATTAATTTCAATGGCAGCTATATAGCTCAGTCTTCTAGTCAGCCTTGAGAATCTCACCAATAATCCCTTTTCCACTGATAAGAGAAACAGCATGGAGTTAAGAGTAGTGCTCATCAGGCAGGCTTTAAGCAGAGGGGGACATGCTGCCTCGCCCAGGCCCGTCGGTCCTCCTGCTCTCAGGCAGCCCCGCACCAAGCGGCGTCACCCAGACCCCTGCAGCACCCAGGCATGAAAGCAGCAGCATCCATCTGAAGGAAGCTAAACGAGAGAGAGAAAGAAAGAGGACTCTGCCTTCCTTTGGGTCACTGGCAAACATGCCCATGGTCAACTGCCTGATGATAATGCTAAGTGACTGGCCTGCTGAAAGGCCAATTAAATCTTCTGAATTTATTTCTGCACATGTGTTTGGATAGAAGAGAGTGTGCTGATAGATAGAAACTGTGCTGAGACTAATGCCAAGGTCTGGGCTAGAGGACAGAGTCTTCCCCAAACCAGGACAAACTGCCTCAGCCCTGTCCTCTGCTGTACTTCCCCTCGCCTGGCCTGCGATCCTGCAGAGTAAACCAGAGCGAAGGGCAGTTTGCACTGAAATACCAGTGCTAGCACCTGACATGGTTACAGGTCTCTTTTTTTAGCCCACCACCACTTAATTTTCTGGTGATAAACCATGACAAAGGAATGGGGCGGACAACTGGGGCAGTAACAAATCGGACACAGCAAGCACAAGAAAGACACCAGAGCGCGTGTGTCAGACATGGAGTGGCCTTAGAACAAATCCCCACCACAGCCTGAGTTTGTTGCTCTTTGGGTTTCTGACACTTGTCCAACACCAGCATAAAACTCCCAAAAGCTGTGACTAGAGACAGCTTTTGGCTAGTGATTCTCAACAAAGTCTATGTAGAATGGGTGACCTATTGCAACCCTTTTTACTAAGTCAAACATATCTTCCATATGTTGGAAATATTATGCAGATGCTCCAAGAAAAATCATTAACATCTTAGAGGCAGAAGTGAAAGTAGGAAACTGGGCAGTATCGTGCCCAGAGGTCTGCCTGCAGTCCATCCTCACAGTGCTTGAATGTTTCTGTCCAAAATGACCATCAGCGACTCCTACATCAGTTACCACTAACCACTAGGGCCAACAGAGCACATTGAATGAATGAATCTGGGCATCCTCCTCTGAGCTGCTTTTTCCAGATGATATCCACTGCAAGATCTGGCACTCTCCAAAATGTAGGAAGCAGAGAGCCAGGCTGAGATCCCTTCTCCCAGCTCTGGATCTGTGTTGTAAGAAAGAAAGGCCACAGAGGCATAAAGAAAGCCCCAAAACATCCAGTGGCTACCCCTACTGCAAACAGTGTAAGATGCAGCTGCAAGTACCCCAGCCATCCCCCAGCAGGCACTTGCAGGCAAGCCCCAAGCCGGAGGTGCAAACGCAAGACTCTGTGCAGTTCCACGGAGGCTGCTGGAGTATGGCTGATGAAAGGACACTATTTTCTGCAGCATGAGGTAGGCACTGGGTGCAAAGCATCCTTGCTGCACTTCAGATAGCAATTCAGTCCCATGTCTTACACTATTAGCCAAAGACAGCTGATCAGTAATGTCTTAAATCCTTCAGCATCACATAGCTTTCATTTAAAGGGCCAGTGTTCTCTAGCCCTTTAGATAAGTACATATTATTACATCTACTTAGACATCTTGAATACAGTAAATAATAGCCATCTTTACATAGAAACCTTCTTGACAATAGTCCCACTGGAAATGACCAACCTGTTTTATCTGGAGGTACAGGAACCAGTATTAAGCTTTTACGTACTTCAGTGAAAAAAAAATACCCACTTCATTGCTATACTGTGAGCTGTGAGAGGAAAGAAGCTTATGTTTACAAATCATATTCTGCGTTACATTTTAGCTGATTGTAAAGACTATATATAGTCTGAGTCATGTAAGCAGACCTCTGCACAGAAGAGAACAGTCTCAGGTTGCTGGTCTGCATTTTTTTATTTCTATTATACGTGTAAGTGACTAATAGCCTCAAAACAACCTCTTCGCATTCACAGCACTCTGAAAAGCACAAAACCTTGAAAACATGGTTCGTCTCCTCTCTCGCTTCCACAGGTACTAACCGGGAGTAATGCGGCTGAACACAAGAGGAAACAAACATCTCCCACGTGCTCCTGCGGCTGCTTTGCCCACACTGCCCTGCGGACACCACCGCTCCCCAAGGACGTGGCCTTTTCCCAGGACTCACACCTCTGGCAGAAAATCTGCCTCCCCCCGCAACAATCAGGCAGTAGCAGATTAAGCAGCTTCCCATTTCCCTTTGCAGCGAAACAAGCACCTCTCCGCCACCGGGCTCCATCCATAGGACTTGCTGTTCTCCTCAGGCATCAGTAAAGCTTGGGCTCTGAACACTCTTCCCTGTATGAGACGTGTTCCGCGCTCTTACCCCGTGAAGTCGTATAATGGAACCACATATGGGGAGCACGCTGACATTGTTAAGGTTAATGATATAACAACAGAAAGCGCATTTACAGGCAAACAGATTATAATAATTGCTCAAGTGAGCAATATGAGCAACATATTGCAAATTGGCCTTCAGTGTGCTGCAGCAGCATTGTCGTCATCATCCTATTTTCACAACAGGTAGTGCGCTCTCTCTGATCCTGGGGGACGTGATACTTTCCACAGAGGCTCTCTGTACTTAACTGTTGACCACACGTAAGACAAACATGCACCCTATAGCTTACTGTATACCCTAAGGAACTGTCGGGTGCCCCTCCTGCAGCTTTGTGGCATTCAGAGAAGGGCATGATGTGGTTTCAGCATTGCATGTGTCTTGCCTTTGACTTCCCAGCCAAATGATCAGCTACTGATTGCAGATGTTTGGCAGCAAGAGGCCTTCAGTGTGAGCCCAGTGAGGCATTAAGTGCTTTAGCACCATGCGCTGAGGAGGCACAGAAAATGAAAAGTGACTAAAACAAGAGATTCCCCTCCCCATCCGAAACCCAAGGGGGGTTGCTTCTTGATTTCTTTACTTGTTAGTCCTGTTTCTGGATCTTTTCAGTAGCGGTCATGACTTTTTAATGGTTTTGTGTGATGAAAGCCTTTGACAAGAGCATGTGTCACAGAAAGCACAGTGGTGAGCCATGGCTTTCATATATATGTTAACCAGCCTTTATAGCATTACGGGGCCTGGGTGACACACGAGTAAATCAGTTAAGCTGCAGCGAAGTACACAGATTCTGTACTATACATCAGAAGACAGAGGAGCATGGGACTGAAAGGCGAACAGCCAGAGAGCAGCCAGATCCACGGTGTCCCACAGCACACGGTTAATAGGGAAATGCTGCTGTGCGAAACACGTGGGACACACTCTGCTGGGGACGGTGCTGCTGGGACCACGGCATTGGGAAAGCATGCTGTGAAGAAAAGCCTTTCCAACCAGACAAGGGTTTACACGCAACTTAATGCTGAAGTGAGATTTCAGGACAGCTTGAAGTGCTGAAGAATATCACGTTTCTGCTGCAGATAGCCAGATTTGCCCACAAGCAAAATTCACTCAGAGACATATACAAAGTGAATTTGCTTTTCCCTCTGATAACGTCGTGTGTACCCACCCCCCACATAAAAGGAATCTCTGGCTGGTGTAAATCTGCCTTTGAATGAAACTCATGCCTCTAAACTCCTTAGGAGCTTTTTTTGAAAATCTGACTCTAAAAGTCCTGGTTTCCACCGAGATAACAGTGGTCTTATTTAGAAAATTACAATAGACTCAGCATCTGTCCACATTTGCAGTCTCTAAGGAGAGCTACCGAATAAATGCAAGTATTCTGCTTTGTTGTTTTTTTAATTCAGGATTTTCTACAGAGGCTTAAAAAGTATCGTCTACTATAACACAGAATCTTGAGATGAACAGAATAGAATAATACGAAATCAAACATTTCTAAGGTTTACTTTTAGAGCCATTTATTGGATTTCTATTTCTAGGCTTCAATTAGAGTAACATAATTTGTAAAAAGCTGAACAGGTAATCAAATTGCAATCAGCAAATCTTCTTTAAAAAAAGGACAGAGAGAGAAAAGATTTGAACAACAAGCTTTACAGATAGAAGAATAGAAGTAAATTCACTTCTACAGCCGCATGGGAAAATCTAGATGTAATCAATTCAGGGTAGAATTTAATTAAAAGACAGAGCAATGGGATGGGGGACAAAATTCAGGTATATAGGAAATCTTTGAGAAATACTCCTATGAGAACACAGTAAGATCATTGTTATTCTGCTCATACAGTTGAATCATATCAGTAAGCAATCCATATACATGCATCATCCGACTTACAGGGAAAAAAAGATAGACTCATTTTCTCCCCCTACCCAAGTAGCTCCCAGCTTAGAGGGGTTAAAAGACCATAACAACTGCTTGATAGCATTCCAAATATTTCTGTGCCTATCCCCAAAATAGTAACTGGTGTATCAATTCTGCTTTATCTGAATCTTAACTCCTCACTGGCCTGCCACATAATTTTGGTTGAAAATGACCTAGAAATTAAGCATAATAATAATTACAAAAGGGAGGGAGAAAGATAAGGGACACTCAGTTTTTTCTTTAACTAAAACCCAGTACTGAGCTCCATGAGAAAGAAAATCTATTCGGTAAGGCACAAGTGTACAAGTTAATGTACACTACAAACAGCAAATTATGTAAAACTGCATCAACTATTATATACTTGCTATAATCAAAAGATTATACAGCTCCCTTAGAAAACACTTGGGAAATGCTAGCCATTGAAAGATGGTGTGAGGAAAAGACATGGAACATAACAAAAATGGAAAAGAGTCTGATGTAGCTCAGAAAGTGTTACATTTGATTTGAAAAGCATGCAACACTCAAGCATAAAATGCTAAGAGATAAATTCATTAAATCCATCATTGCAAAGTGCAGATTATATACTGCGTTTCATTTATTGGTCTTTTTTCTGCCAGGACACTGCAGCATATGATGGGCCAGATCCTCAGCCAGTGACAGTTGTTACCAACCCGTGACTCAGCTCAGGTACCAGCACTGCCCACGGGAATGCTGAGAGTGGACCAAACAACAACACATAAACAGCTCAACACCAAGGGCATGCAAACAGAAACAAAAGGCACCTGGCAGGTGGGTCAGATACCTCCAGCAATCTGGAAACAGCACACAGTAACTTCGTGGCCATGCTGCAAGTCCAGACGAAGGCCAAAAATTTCAGTGTTTCAGACTTCCACCTGAGCAGAGAACATTTTGTCAGGATAATAAATAGGCTTTTTGTCACTTGTAGTAGTGAGAATATGCAGGAAGATTTTCACAAGGCTGGTCGGTTCTGCCAGCTGTGTGAGGTCACTCATGGTGTGCTACTCCCTGGGGACTCTTCCAGTGCAGAAGCAAGTACAGCCAGTGGTCCCAGGCCTCTCCGCAGCGGACTTTTGTGGTCACTGCCCAAAATATAAATAGCTCCTATCCATCACTGCCACTCCCTGTGGGCTACTAACTCCACAGTGTACGACTTCCCAGCTCCTTCCCTGTGCCTTTACAGAGGCCTCCAGGCCACGCTGTAGCATGCAGCTGCAGGAGGAGGGAATCTGTGGGTGAGAACTACCCCCGTCCACATCAGACCTATTTTCCAGATAAATATAGGGTTGTCTAAAGAGTAACCACCAAGATTTTCAGATAAACTAAAAACCAAAACAAAAACCCAACCCTAATTTCAAAACAGTTTTACTGCAATACACCTGTGACTCCTGCACACGTTCTGGAGTTCTGCACCTGTATGTTTAAAACTGGCCTGTGCCCCCATTGTACAAGGACAGGGAGCTCAGTGATGGGCTGTAGGGAACCCTTGAGGCTAAGCAGTGAGAAAAAAGACTGTCAGAAGGAGGAAGTAAAAGTGAAAAACAAGGAGAAACATATCCCCTAAACGTTCAATAAGTTTCATGCTGTCCTCATAACACTGAGGTAAAACATTTCAGGCAGAAATCTAGTTGTCTAAGGTGAGAGCGTTCCTTCAAAACTCAGTGTCATGATGATAACAAAGAGTCTCCCGTTTGTGTTTTCTTGGCAGAGGTTTCCAACTTTCAAAAGGAAAATGAGAGAATTTGCAAAAGAGAGATGAAAAAGTTTCTCGTTGATATATGAAGACATTGTTCTGTTTTGTTTAAATGGCCTTTATAAAATGTTCATTGCCTATCAACTGACGTATTAATTATTGATAGGGGAAAACCAGCAGGCAGCACTGCACTCAGTTTGATTGAGGGTGGGGAAACATCCTGGCTTGTACCACCAAATGCAGAAAGTGCTCGATCCACAGGAAGCTGTCCCAAATGCAAAATCATTTTTAAGGGGAAATTTCCACAGGAAAGAATGACACTGGTAAGAATAAATCCTGTTCCTCCCTCAGTCCCACTTTCAGTAAATGTGTATGCTAAAGGGCTTTTACTTCAGTTGAAACGGTGTATCACATTAACATGCTTTTTTAAACTTGTATTCTAACTGCTAGGAAAACAAAAGTGAACAAATTAAAAGCACTCAAAAAGAAATGCATGGCAAAAACCCTAACAGCCAACAAAAGGTTTAACACAAAGCAGAAGAAATACATATATAATGTAGATGTATACAATATTTGCTGGAAGCTAGCTGGGATTATGGATGTGCTGAAAGAGCCACAGTCAGATTTTGCTTAAAATCAGATTACAGTTCAGTGTGTTGTGGGTTAAACTGCGTATTACAGAAACCTCCTAGGATTTTACACCTAAACAGAAAAAACTCATGACACCAGCTATAGGTAAGAAATTTTGCCAGCATGGCAAAAAGTTCAGCTGAATAAAAAGTCGAGTTGTACGTTGTGTGCGTGCTGGATAAGCAGCGGGTATTGCCCAAACCGAGATGTGTTTTGAAAGTTCACTCCCAAAGACAACACTGGGGATGGTGTTTTTTCCAACCTAAAAAAATCCTTCCATTGATTTTCTTCCCTTTAAAGAAATCACATGCCTACCACATTTCAAAGGAAACCGTCCATCCTGCAAAAGCTCTTGTTTTTCTGCTGTTGCTTTTCCCTGGGTCTCAGTAGGGGTGCAACTACACACTTGAAATGTGTATACAGCAGGCCAGCACATTGCTCACCCACTGTATAGTCAAAATCCCTGCAGGCAGGCAGGCAGGCTGGCCTTAGTGCTAACAGCAACTGCAGAATAAGAGATTCAGAAGTGTTAATGAAAGCCCAGCTGAAGAAACTGGAGAATTTTTCAGACACTATAAGAAAGCAATCTGTAATCAGGTGTATAATTACACATCATGGTTCACACACAAAGTCCTACCTAAACTTCTGGCCTTCCTGTTCTTCTCTTCACCCTAAAATCTTCCTATTTCTTTTCTTCTTTTCTCTCTTTTCTTCTTCTTCTACACAAAATGTGCTCTTGGCCCTTTGAGTAGATTTACAAGATCTACTCCTGACCTACTTTTCTATTGTTACTCCTGCAGCTCTCATCAAGAAACTTGGCAGAACCAAAAGGCTCAGTAGCAAGGCAGCGAAGTCCTCTAATGAGCTACATCAGTGAGCAAACCTTCCCTAGCTTCACCCTGCCCTTGTTTCAGTTTCTTTGTCATTCAGGTCAGGAGCAAGCTCTCAAAGGAAGAAGCCTGATCTCCCTCATGGAGCAAAGACTCCGGAACCAAGCTCTTGAATTTAACCAGAATAGCAGCCCATGGAGGACCCTAGGAGCAAGCAAGGACGTTTTGAACTTTTAGGGAAGAAACCAAATTCACTCGTCCTATTTGGAGACTTACAGCTTTGAGCAGAAACATCTGATTTGGTGTACCACTCTTAGAAGTTGATAACATGACAAAACCTAACAATAAATGCAAAGATACAAATACATCAAGGACAAGAAAAAAGGACAATGTGGTTAACTTGGATATCACACTTGTCCGGAGAGGTAACAAAGAAAGTGACAGCGAAAATGAATAGTTTTGGGTTTTTTTCTGCTCATTTACTTTTTGCATCTGGCAGAACTTTGTTGCTTTTCACTCTTTCATCTCTCAGCTGTTCTCCATTCCTGCAAGATAACCCATACATCAGGTGCCCACGTGTGCATACAGCTCCCCCAGGCCTGTACCCCAGCACAGAGAGGCACCCCATCAGCCAGCAGGCAGGATTTGCAGCATGATTAATATGTTTCACCCTTGCTGAAAAGGTCCTTTACAAAGCTCCACCGACCTCTACCATTCCTAACTAATAAAAGGAAAAAAAAAACTAAGAAACTGAAAGGAATTTTAACAAGAGAAGTCAGTGCATGCTCTTTTTTTACAGGGTGTTATACTAGAAGTGGAAATCTTTTGCAACTTAAAAAGCAGCTAGACATGGAGCATGACCAACACCAACACTTCTCACACTGGGGAAGTTTCAATTCCAGATCTGGAGCTTTACATTATCTCTAGCCTTCGCACATCCTGTTACTGCATCAGGGCTCCAGAAGGTGCAACCACTGGCACAATATAAAGGAAAGTTTTTGGTTGTCTGGGCAAAGTTGATGTTTCCAGCTTCCCTAGCATTCTTGCTAGGTTACAACTCTAAGTACTGTTCAGGAAGAGAAGCCCTTTATTATGTACAGTACAGCACAGTTTATTTTCTTCAAGCAAACACAGAATATGTGAAAGTGGCCAGAATTACTGCTGTAGAACCTGAAGTACATTTTCACCCACAGTATGAGTAGACTCACTGACACCATGAGCTGCAGTTGGTCTCTAAATTATACTAATACATATCTTGACCGTGATGCAAAAGGAGTACCTCTCAGTGACGCACAGAATTTCTGGCCAGAAGGGTCTATTATGATAATTTAGCTTGGTCTCCTGAACAGCACTGGCAATGTCCATTCATCCTTTCAAGAATACCAGCAGAGGAACCAATTAATTTTGTTTGTGATGGCACTTGTCATTTGCAGAATGCCTCCTCTCGCCTACTAACGACTTCAGAACAGCAGCCTCCCTTCTCTGGGGCCAAGCCCTTCAGCCCTCCTTTCTCCGGGGCCAAGAACAGCCTTTGGATACCAGTGATGGAGTTACAGAGCCACACTCGAACCTGTGAACAGCTGAAACTCTCTGTAAATAGTTATCAGTTCCCTGTGTGATCCAGTATGTTAGTGACAGAAAATCACAATCAGCCTGTTTTCTCTTAGCTGGCTTTAAGTACCTGCAAACTGTGATTTCCTATTCTAGAAAGACCACATATTCATGGAGCTGTTAAGCTGACAGCCTCACTTATTTAAGCTAATACTGTCTCCTTTTTGCCTGTGTGATTTCAGAGGAGTTTCCAACACACTTCACCACATCTATGCAAATATCCTGCCACAAATTATATTGATGATATATCCTCCAGCTTGCAGATAAGATCACAGCACATTGTTTAAAGATCTGCCTTTTATACAGTCAAAGACTGTGCCAAACAGCAGTACATTACAAAGCAAAGCCTTTGTTTATAAAAGAAAAATATAACCCCCCACTGGAGATCATCTTGCTGTGTACATGGGAAATCACAGGAGTAAAATTAGACCAGTATAGTTTAATAATTAAGGTTATACTTCCAGGGCTGACATTTTTCTTGAACGATACACTTTTTCCTGAACCCCTTAATCTTTTTTCACAGGGATTTAAGCTAGAGTTTTTCACTTTGTGTTGGGTCAGCTAAGGTTGTACACATGGTCACTAAGAGACGCAAGGTTCATCAGCGGTCCTCAAGGTATATCAGCATCTGTCAGCTGTCTGCGCTTGTTCGGATGCTCAGGGTTGAGCTAATCACCAGATTTGGAATGGGGAAGCAACCCTCTTCCAGATTAGCTCATCAGAGACTGCTGGTTTTTGTTTGTCTTCCACTGCAGCATAGTGCATGGTCCGGAAGCGTCTGCAAATGTCGCCCAGCAAATCTCCTGCTAGCCAGGAGGATTTATAAATGCCCTTGATCTCTCTTGTTCTCCTCCTGTGACACAATTATTGTGGCATTTGGTCTTCTAGCACAGACTTAGAGTCTGTTGTGAGAAGCCTGGAAATGTACAGCATCCCAGGGGGCAGATGAGCTACAGCGCACAGGACTGCAAATCCGCAGCATGCCTTTCTGCATTTTGAGAGGCATTGACTGGATGACTCAGGTGGTGCTCTTCAGTCCTATGTCTTTAGTTCACCTGTGTGGCTGATCCCTTGCTCTGGAATGACTGCCATGGAGGGAGCTGTGCAGGTATTGTGGATGTAATTTACCTGCATATCTCTAGATGTACATGACTACCCCTGAGCTATTGGCTCTAGGTTCACTTATAGTGTGAGAAGTGAAAGAGAGTCTTTTGGTGTTCATCTCTATTCATCTCTATGTTCAGTCTGCAGTTGGTCAGATGAGTTCCACCTGCAACAGCAATGCCGTTTCAGGCTGCGGCTTTAACTCCCAGTGTCAATGTAAGCAGTGTGCTGGGCTTTGCTTTACACTCTGGTTGTGAAAAAGACTCTTAAAATTTAGTGTAAGAAAAACAAAGCGATTGACTGTGCTGTTTGCCTGCCAACCCTATGAAAGATCGAAGCGTAGAGATCAAGATCACCCCACTCAACTGTAGACATTTAACCAAGCCAGCTAAACAAGCCTTGGTTCCTGTACAATCAACAGACAAAAAGAGGCTCCTCAGAGAGGGAGTCAGTTACTCTGAAGGTCTGACAGCTCTGGAAGAGCCTCTCTCCCTCCCTGCAGCAGAGGGCAAATGTGACTAGGTTGCCTCCGCTAAGCAGGATGAATGCAGGCCTTACAGTGGAGATGAATAAACTGGGAAGACATACAAATGAGAGGAATCGAGAGCGAAACGAAAGCTGCTGCAAAGTTGACATCTGTTTTCTGCAGCGTGTGTTTCTCACACACAGATTTGAGGTGCAGGGGTTGCACTTTGCTCACCCCTCGCTGAGAATTGCACACAGCCATCTCCTCTCACGTGGGCTGTCCCACCAGTCAGACATTCCCACACCATTCCAGGTCTCGGCGCCACGTTCTCGGTGCATTCAGGAGAATGAGCCTTTTTCCTGTTCAAGATCAGCCTACAAAAGCACAGCTGAGTTTTCAGAAAGTATTTTACCCCCTGCCTGCTTGCAATGATACAGACAGCTTTCAGCAGAAGTGAGAAAGTATGGGGGGGAAGGAATCCTCCTCTGAGAATTTCCAGTGTTAAGGCCTTCATGAAAGATGTCATTATAAAGAAATGAATGAATGCATTTGTCAGCCTCTGGGAGGTTTCAGAGTGGCTTCTATTTTTATCTCTTGTTATCCCTTGAAGGAACTGAGAACTAATATTTGCGATGCCTGACTGAGGATATTAATGTTTTCAAAAAGCTGCCATTCCTTCCAGGGCATGGAATAGAGTAACCTGTTTGGGTTTTTTCACTGGTTCGTCTCTTGAAATGAAATTTCTGTGACTGTGTTTCCCCTAAGACATGCCTGCAAGACCATCCAAACTTTCTATTCCTGTCTATTTATCCGGTATCGAACCTTAACAAATCTGAATGATGTGTGACCAGCTAATACATGTCCAAAATACATTTCTTTTTATTTTCTTGCAGTATTTTTGCTATGCTATGCGCTATTGTTTAGTCTGGACTTACAGACAGCCTAGAGACCACAAGTTCTTGTAAAATCATGATATGTATTTACTGAAGATAAAATGCTGAGAGGAAGAAAAAAAGAAGAATGATAAGGATGTTTTCAGAACAGAAAAATCTCATGGCTAACTGTTATATCAGTACCAAACTCTCTGAGTGTAATGATTTGCCTGCCTGAAGCACAAATATTTCTATTTATAGTTAGCAGAGTGGGAAATCATTAATCCAGTTACCGGTACATTCATGCCTCATACAAGCATCCGCAAATATGAGACGGCTTTTTGAAAAATCTTCACCCGCTACTGCAAGACTAGATGAGACTTGTCTAAAAGACTCTTTATGTTGCATTTGATGAAGCAGATGGGTCACTGCTGAGCACACACTATTACCTTGCCAGAGGCTAGGTCTATCGTTAGAGCAACACTTCTGGCCTCCATTGGCCCGAACAGCAAATGGTCAGCAGCAGAAATAGAGACTGGAGACCCCATCAAAAGGAAATGGCAAAGAGCTCACTGTGTAAGATTATATTAAGGACTCTTCCTTTATGGAGCAAAGTTTTCATATATATTTTCGTTCGTTATGTTTCAAATTTCACTCCTCACGACATGAAACCATTACCAGCCTAGTCACATGCTCACTGTCTCAAGACTTAGTGTGGGGAAGAAGATGAGACACTGCAACCTCTGAGCGCCCTGCCACAGAAACAGGGCAGGCTTGTATTTTTCAGAACTTTTTCTTCTTGATTATTTCCTCTGCAAAATTAAAATAAGCAATTTAAAGGCAAATTTGAATTAGCATATTGAGGACAGTTTATTATTTATGAGATGGAAATCAGGATCTTGGATGACTGAACTCATTAAAGACCATTTGGAATAGTTCCCATCTATTTCTTCCACGGTACCCACACAACAAATAATTCACACAGTAATTAATGTCACGTCTTCCCAAACAATACATGCTTCCAACAGAAACTGTTCAGATAGGAAATGCAAGAAACTGCACTGACATAGCAAGAAGCTTAAAATACATACCAGCAAAACCAGGAAACTTTGTGTTAGGGCAATCACAGCTGCCTTAGCTGAACTTACTGGGCCAAAGACATCCCTGAATTAGCTCAGAGAAGGTCAGCGGAGTTAGACAAGGGGGCAGTTTGGCCAACCAGGCCTCTGCACTGGCACAGCTCTCGTCTGACCTTGTGTCAGGGGCTTACAACAGACAGCACTCTGTCTTTCTGCCCACGCAGACTACATGGTGTAGCACAAGAGAAACAAGCCTATTTTATTCCCTAGCTGTAGCCCACAGGGCTATTTGCATAGCAGTGAATTAAATACTTTTCCAGCATTGCGACTACCTGTGAAAAGTTCCTACAGGCATAGCTGTGCTCTGCAACAGAGCGCAGCCCTGGGATCCCCCGGACGGGGCCAGCCGAGGAACCGGCAGCAGGACAGCTGTGTCAGCACAGTGCCGTGCCTGGACTAGTCCTCTCAAGAGCTGGGGAGATAATTAGCTAGGCAGGCTGCCACATTTTCAGCGCCTAAGAGCCCTGCATGGCAACACGGAGAGCTACGCAGATGCACCGGCCTCTCAGAGCGTCTCCCTTGTGCTGCAGTGCCCACTCCTGAAATGCAGGAAGGAACTGGTCAGGACTTGCAATAAGGAATTGCTCACTTCCAGCTGCTCTTCACTCCTTGTGAAGGGCTGGTGGCCTCACCACTGGGCTGTGGTACTGCATTTCAAGGCAAGCAAAACAATCCTGATGACAGCCACTCGCCATCGCTCCCCAGGGCAGGAGCCTGTGTGCTCTGTGCATCCCAGAGGTTCGTTCCCTTCCAGGGGGTACTTATCCACTCAGCATCTCTATGTAACACTGGTCATGTCTTATGAGAGGAACTCAGGCACAGAGACATTCGATCTTCCTGAAGAAACCTATGGCAAAAAAGAGAGTTGAAGCCAGATCTCCAGATTCCCACATTTATCATCCTAAAACACAGTTTATTCTTTCCTTCTAATCAATAAAGCAATGTAACAGGCCATGATTTTGCCCTGTCCATACATTTAAGTTTCAGGTCACAGCCACCACCATGGTAAGTAAGAGTCAGCAAGTTACGGACATTAGCAGGACACCAGTGGGAAGTACTCCATACTTGCCACCTGGCAGAGTAAGAGTAAGGACAGAAGCTTGAAGGGATGAAGTGTGCGGGAGGGACATCGCTGTTGAGATGGAACAAAGCTGTTAGCCAAGAAAAGGACCTCATCTTTATAGTGGAAATCCCACTGCCAGGCAAGCCAGGGACAAACGTCCATTAGAGAGCCATTTCTCTCACAGTCCAACTCACTGAACCATGGGATCGCTACCATGCCTCCTTGGAAAACAAGAAGAGACATGAAAAATACAGGGCTAATTGGTTCCTCTTTTTGTGACCTCCAGAAGTAGCTTCATACCTCCTGTACACTAAGTACTTCTGCCCCCTTCCTACCCGGCACAGGCACTTAAGTATCACTCAGCCTCATGCACAACCAGTGAGTAGGATCTGGTCCAGCTCTGCCACTCTGCATAACAACATTCCTGACTCTTTTTGTTTTGCTCTCTCTAAAGGAGAGCTCTCAAAGCAGTCAAATTGGTTTTAATTTGTTTTTAAAGGGAAAAAGAGAAACAGCTTAGAGGTAGAAAACGTGCAGTGAACAAAACAGCTGTACTGTAAACCTCTGAAAAAACATACTTTACAATGGTAATTATGACAGATTAAACAATGAGTGTCATCAGTGTGATGGTACAATGCACACAATACTGTTTCCTACTCAAATATTTGCAGACATCTCCAATTCTTTATTTTAATGAAATCTCATCTAACTATTGAATTGACTTTAAGAACCATCCTGACGCTCACAAGAGCTTTTGCTGTCAGAAGCTCTGTCAGATATTTGAACTGCAATTTGCCCCCAATGGTTCCCAGCTTGAGCTAGAGGAATGCTGTAAACATAGTTTTCTAGGAGGTAGTGAGTCAAAAAAATCACTGCCTACAGAAAGAATGCTAAACCCTGAGAGGGGCTGAGGTCCTATCCTGCTCTACAGTTACAACAGGAATTGTAAGGACCCACACACCTTGAAGAAAGCTTTTGGTACAGATTTTCTCCACTTCTTACACATATGCATACAACTGTGCTGCTGTGTGATTAAGCTGTCCTCTTTGGACGGTTAAGCACCTGGAATCCTTTCGTCATTCAGTCCATATGTGCATGACAAGTATGGGCTGCAATCATGAAGCCAAAGAAAATAAATCAATCCCTTTGAGAACTTGCTGAGAACGTCCCAGCTATTGGATGGGGAGTAACACAATTTAAACAAAGATACATTAATTAATGCTAAATGACAGCATGCGAACCCATAGGGTTTCCATTAATACCAAATGAGTTCATGATGGTTTATATCAAATAAAAGGAAAGACTGATGGTAAAGCCTCCATGTGCTAGTGACACCCAGTTATTTAAGGAAATTTACTTTGCATGTTGCTCGGCATTATGCAAAGAACATTAAATGGGCTGAATCCTGAGGCTGACCCTTCACTATTGTTTTGTTTTAAGCAAAAATGTCTATCGGCTTTAATAAGAACTTTTTTTAAATGAAGGAAATCACCTCAGATGTGACCCTTATGGATATGTCTCATTGTCACGTTCAACATACTTGTCTAAGCTCCTGTATTTGTGACATCCTGCTTCCTGCTGGCTCTCACAGTCTCATTCTCTCTCAAGTATTTGCCAGATTTTTCCATGTTTCCTTTAAGTGTCTGCTTGGACTGAGTTTCCCCAGATCCAAGAAAGATGATGAGGACTGCTCAGTACAGAGGAGAAGCTGTGTTTTGCTGCAGTCCCATTAATCCTTGAAGAAATTTGGAATCAGAAGGCAAGCTGGCATGGGTTGTATTTCCAAGCTGGCTGTGAAAGCCATGGATTCACACATATCTTAAAGGCCAACCATTTTTCGCCCCCCTGAGGTAATGAGAAAACAATCCTGTGTGCCACCCCTGCTGACTTTGCAGAAGTAACTCTGCCATAAGCCTTAACTCTCACCACTCTGAGAAAGTGAAATACTAAGGACAGCAATGAAATCATTAAAAAGACAGTAAACAGACTGGTGTTTGCCAAATGGAGTAGGGCCACATGACTAGGCAAATAATGTTTATTTTAACACTCCCAAAGTCTGCTAAAGATAGCAGAGAATGAAAATACATGAGAGCTATCATACTGAAGTAAGAGGAGTTAACAAGCATCTTTAACCTAGCAATGCAAGGGAGGTATTTTGGAGCTGTACATCTGAATAGATTCTGCACCAGCTGTTCTGACCACCCAACTGATGGGGCACTTTGTGGACAGGAAGGTACACCCTGAGAAGTGGGGAGAAACCACGGTATCCTTCATTTTGATGGATATCAAAATGCCTGTGCCAATAATGCCATTGCAACTGTTCCTAGGCTGCTCCATACATGACTAGATGTGGGTCAGCACAGAATTAAGGATCATGAAGTACAATTTGGACACAGGAAACAGCAAAGGTCCCTGTAAAACTCTGCACAATATACAGAAACATACGCAAACAGCAATTTCTGAATAGACTGAACATTCACATTTGACTTTATTCCTTTTCGAAACCTTTTCTAGATTCTTCAAGAGAGAAACCTAAATATAGTGCAAAAACCTCAAATGCTTTGCTCATGTATTTTATAATTTTGCATTTTTTCTGAACTGAAGAAGAGAGTTCATGAAAACTGAGAGAGTTATCAAAGGCTGCCATCCTTATTCCTCAATTTCTTCCTGTTTATTGCCCTTTCACAAGTGGCTGACTCAACAGACAGCTGAGAAAAGACTAAATAAGTCTTCTCTGGGTGGCATTTTAAGCTGTAGTATTTTAAGAACTGCTATTATGTTGCAGCTGAATATTCCAGCAGACTGTCTGACCCCCTTCTGAATCAGAGTCCCACCAGGCTAAATATGTGCACAAATTCCAAGCATTGCCCTGCAGATTCTGCACAGAGAAGAGCAATTTTATATCCAGGTGAACAATGGCTCTTTACTCCAGCATTTGTTCTGTAAAAAAATGCAATCTTTAGAACGACACCAGAATACATAGATTTAATTGTAGATCTAGCAAAATGCATGTTTTCTCAATATCTTTTTTTTTTTAATAGTCCTACCTCTCCATCCATAAACAGGTATACAACTGTATAGAGAGATCTCTTTGTGTACAGAGATCAATAAATCTGAAATTTTACAGAAATTAAGGGCAAAAGAAGGCATTTCAGAGCCTTCAAAAGATAGACTTGAACCAAAGTTGCTGAGTTGCTGCTAATGATACCAATTGTCTGGGTTGGAATTTTTTGAGATGAAATGTTAGTACTTCAAACATACAAATAAGGTCAGTGAAAGACTTCACTGAATCAGCAAAATTCCTCAGTCTTTCAGTCTTTTAGAAAAAAAACAGAAGAATTGAAGTCTAGTTCTAAGAAAGGAGGACTGAAGAGATTGCACTGAGAAGAACCAGAGCTATTTTAAAAAGATTACTAAATGTAACTAATGTAGATCCTAATAAGTACCTGCTGTCTTTGGGGCAGTAGCAGGTAATAAAACTTGGCTCCATAACCCTGCCTCTCTGAGGAATGCCTATTTTCTAAACCACTCTTCCGCGACATGCAGTCTGAAGAAGCGTTATCACAAGTCTCCTTAAAATGGTGGTTAGTAGAAACTAGGACTACTGGAAGAAAAAAGGTCTTTTATTCTGCCTTGCAACTCAACAACAAAATGTTGTTTTCTGTTTATTTTTAAGAGAAATATGCTCTCGTGACCAGAGGATTGACTTAACACACCAATGAGAACAAACTTAAAAATTGATACCCCTTTCTATTTAAATAATCGTTTTGTCACTAACTCGCTGACTGATCTTACACAGCTTATTGACACCTATAGTTTTCCCAAGTATTCAGTAATTTTTATTTATGTTGTCTTGCAGAATGAAATACAGGAATAGGGCTGATTGTCAGGGACATGAAACCAAAAATTTCAGTTTCACATGAAACTGTTGGGAGTGCAGAGGCTCAGCCTTAAAACAAGGCTTTGGTTCCTCCATAATTTACCCCCTTATCTCCAGTTGCAGTTACCACACACAAAGATGCGTCTTTGCCTACACGGGTCGGAAGTTTCAAAACTAAGAGGTTAGAAATCTTGGATTAAATGTCACAGTCACAGTATGCCCATCTGTAAAATGGGCAAAATGCCTATCCATTGTCTTCCCGGGGGAACCTCAAGAGCAACTATGTGACCACTGTTAAATACCTCTGTCGCTTTCAGTGTATCAGGGGAGTCTTTTGTCATTCTTCCTTTACAGAGAATGACAACTAAATTGTCAGGCCCTCCAGGGATAGGAATGGGCGGGAGGAAAAGGAAACACAAGGAAAGCAGATGACCGATGGCAGGAGACGAATTTGTTTCGTCTGCCACAATGTCAGTACAATGGCAACACCCAAACACTAGCAGCCTTGACGACAGAGGACTTGTAGATCTTTGACTCATGTGCTTAGAACAGAGGCAGTGGAGGAATGGAGAACTTAATTATTTACTTCTAAAGCCCTGGTCACAATTCAGAGGTCAAGCTCCTTAACTCTCTTCTCAGATGTAACAGCTAATGAAAGGTGTCCTTTAAATAATAATGATCAAGGGACCTGACCAACACTGAAGGATTCTTTAACCATTTTGCGCTGGTTTCTGCTTTTCTGAAAAGTGATTGTGATGTGACAGAGGAAGGAAAGGGGGGAAAAGGAAGGAATAAAAAGAAAGGGAGAGGGGATTGGTCTTTCTTTTAGTTACTTCCCTGGTGGTAAATGGTGAGGGTGTACTGCAACTTTAACCGAACACCATCAGTTTAGGACACATTGTTTTAGAGTCGACTTACTAATTGAACAAAACAATTTTCTTCCCAGCTCGGCAAGTATTTGCTGTGCCTGTGGCAAGGAGGCTCTGGTGTAAGGGAAGGGCAGTCAGAGAGGGAAGGGCACTCTCTTCGCCAGGCAGGAGGCGAGGAGTGAAATTCTCCGCAACGGTGTCCACCGCAACTCCCACTTTACATGCACACAGGAGACAAAATAGGAATTTATCAATGCACGTTCAAGGCACTCGGGCATTACAGAGATGGAGACATTAAATATGAAAAGGCGACATTGACAGGTGATTAGAAAACCCTAATTAACGTAGAACCACAGTTTTTAAAATCTCAGGCAGGTACGGGCCCTCAACTATGGGGGGACTCTTCAGCACACAGCCCTTGGCACAGACCTCCGTGTTTCTCTTGGGGTGGGAAGAGGCCGCAAAGCAGCAGAAAACGGCTTAACATCCCTCCCGGCCTCCACACGGGCTCCTGCCGACCGATGGCGCGCAGCCCGCCATCCCGCCCCGGCTCCTGCGGCTGTTACTCGCGATCCACCAGCGGGGCAAACACGACCGGGGCCTCGGCTGCCGCCTTCAGAGCCGAGGGCTGGGGCACGACAGCAGCCGCCGCGCCTCAGAGGCCGCTTCAGAGCAGACGCCGGGGAGCCCCGCGTTTCCACCTGCTGCCTCCGCGGCCCCCCGCCCCGGCCTGTCACCGCAGCCTCCGGCCGGCGCAGGCGGCAACATGGCTGCCGCGATCCCCCGCTGGGGGCACGCAGGAGGCCACGGAGCCTTGCTCCTCTCCCCACCCGTGGGATCAGGGGCGAAGTAAGCGCCTCAGAGTCCCTCGGCCCGTGCTGCCCCTGCGCTGCGCTGCGGGGGGGGGCGGGTAGTGGTTCCCCTGCCTGTCCCGGGACGCCAACGCCCCCCCTCCCCGGCACGGACTACAACTCCCGGGGCGCTCTGCAAAGGCGCAGTTGCTGCGGGCAACG
>NW_010972598.1:6014117-6075841 GCF_000737465.1 Haliaeetus leucocephalus | reverse complement strand
GCGGCCGCTACCCGCTGCAGGACGCCGCGGGCCGCCCGGTCGGGGAGCTGGTCCTGGGCTACCGCCTCACCAGCCTGGAGGCCGGCGAGGAGCTGCCCCCGCCGAGCCCCGCCAGCCCCAGCGCTGCCGTGCCCCCCGCCACCTCCCCTGAGCCGGGGAGCGAGGAGGAGGAGGAGGAGGGTGAGGAGCTGGACGGCAACATCTTTTGCCCTCCCATGCTCTATTACAGCCGCGAGCCTGCTGAGCCTCATCTGCCGCCAGCAGCAGCGGCCACAGGGCAGCGGGAGCGTGTCGAGGCCTGGAGGCCGCAGGAGGAAGACAAGGGCCAGAGCCCCCCACGTCCCGGTGCCGGGCCCTCCTTGCTGCACCCCACCGGCCCTCGACAGCTCCACAACACCCTGGGGCAGCTGCCGCTGCTCAGTGCCCTGCTGGCAGAGCTGTCGGTGCTCGTCCACAGTACTACGCCTGCCGCTGTCCACCCCCATCTTGCCTGGCTCTACCAGGCCCCAGGGAGCGGTGGCGTGGCCTCACGGCCCCCCAGCCCCAGCCGCTCCTCTGCCCTCAAGCTTGCAAAGGCACCTGTGGGTCCTGGAGGGAGCAGCGGAGCTGCCAGCCCTCAATTCAAGCAAGGCCAGCAAGAGGCCACCTCACCAGGGTCTTCCCGGGCTGGGAGAGGACCTAAGCAAGCTATACCCCAGAGAGAGACAGGCTCTGAAAGGAACTGCAAAACTAAGGAAAACAGACCTCCCAGAAAGAAGTTGTTGTACGGGCTGACAAATACACTGAGGCTGCGGCTGCAGCAGACCAACCCTGATAAGCTGATAATTCACGAAAGGAGAGAGCAGTACAGAAAAAAGCAAATGGAGATGCTGAAGGAGAGAAGCTCTTTATCCAAAAGAAAGCTGTGCAGAAATGCTGGAGAACAGCATGTGGTTTCTTACAGGCACTGTAGCAAGAGAGACAGTTCAAGGCAGAACAATCAGTTTAACAAAACTGTTGAGACTTCATTACAGAACAGTGCTCTCGCAGAGTACGCTTCCATGACAGAGAATGTGTCCCCTGACCTGCAGAAACAGGCTGTTGCAAGTCCATTGAAGAACGATGACATTGCAAGCAAGCAACGTCCACGCAAAGTAACCACAGCCCCCTTCCTGCAGGAAACTATATTAAAATCTGCTCACAAGGAAAAGTATGTGAAAGCCCAGCTCCCAGCAGCTTTCCCATCAGATGCTAATGCAAATGGAAGTAATGAGGAAGCAATACACTTAAGCCATCGTAAACCCACGATGGAGCATGATGATGCGTCTGTTGGAAGTGATCGTAAACCAAGCCCCAGCAGGAGTGTTGAAAACAACTCTGAATTCATATACTCGGATGACTTCATTGCTAGTCCTGAGAACACAGTTTATTCAGAAGATTTCACCAGTGCTGAGTGTACAGGCAGAGGCTCAGCAGCTCTTGACAGCAGTCCTGAATCTCTGTGGCTTGAAAGCCCAAAGCGAGCTTGGTCAGATACAGAGCCGGAATCCAGCAGGTCCAGAATTTCAAAGACAAGTCAAAGAGCTGTAAGTACTTCAGATCTTCTGCCAGTTCCTTCAGCTTCATCTCCAGTCCAGTCTTTGAAGAGAAACCGTGACTTAAAAACCAGCAAGAGAACTAGTGGTGAATCTGTTGATACACTTAACCTTGCTCAAATGGAGGCATCATTACTGGATGCAGAGCAGGAAGCCCAACAGATGAGTAAGGAAGAGAACAGGGGTGATCACCATATTAAACAAGTATCTACACTGAGAAGCAAACAAGTTAGCTCTGATACTGATCTGAGTATAGGAAAGGAACAGACCACTGCAGGAAAAAGCCAGTCAGTAACTCAAGTTAGCTCTTACTTGCCATCTAACATGTCTGATCTTGAACTTAGTGTGCTGGAAAACAGTTTGTCAGACAAAGAGGATGATTTTCTGGAAAAACTATGTGTTCCTAATCAATACAGAGACATCAGTGAACTTGTAATAAACAAGCTTCCGGGATACACCATGTAATTATGAGTTGTCACTGTCTAGATTAGGATATGGTATTTAAACTTTATAAGGCCTGTTACATTTAGCTGCAATATATGCAAGTTAATTTAAGACTTCATCATGCACATTTAATACATTGGTGAAATTTACTGAAGAGGTTTTTAAAATAAACTAGTTTGAATCTCTAATAAATGGTTCTTATGTGGTACCTACGGCATGACTTTAGTGTCAGTATCTTAATACAAAAGTAATCCCAACAGCACAAGAAACATAACTTACTGTCAAAAGCAGAAATGAAGACTGAAGCAGCAAGTGCAGTCAGTACCAACAAAACTTGTCCAGGATAGAAGTAATAACATACTACAAAAACAGCCAAATACAGATATGTTCCTAACTGAACATTCAGTATTTGTTGTTCATTGAAACAGTTCCATGCTTTTCATTACAAATAGTTACTTAAAACATACAGTCACAGCCAGTAACAGCACAGACGTTTATCAGCTAATCAATATAATGATGTATTTGTTTCACTGTTCTATCACTAAATACAGTGACTAGAACTAGATGAGCCCTTTTAGAGTTTCTTAGGTTGAAGTTTCTCATTTAAGTCAGATTTTCACAATTTATTATAAAATAGTTTAAGAATTATTGGTGACAGTAAATCTATATAATCTAGGAGAGCTTTGAGAGGTTGAATGAAGTTACTTGACCTTGAAGACTAAGGGTGTGGAAAGAGTAGGGAAGAGTGCAGTAAATTTTCAACGCTTCACAACTCCCTGATTGCATTCTCTGACATGGGGGAAGGGCGGGGGTTCAGCACCCACAGTCCAGAAACTTGGAACAAATGAGCATATTACATCATGATTTAAGGATTCGAGATAATGAAGAATTTGCCGGGTCCTCTTTTCTGTTCCATTGGTTGAACTACTACCTGCCACATCCCCTTTTCTGTTACAATGGTTAACTACTATCTGATGTTTGCTTTTGATTTCTGGTTTGGTTTTTATGACTTCCAGTTTGATCACTGATCTTAATGTCTTTTCTTTTAACTACTGGTTTTTGAGAGTCCATATCCCTGTTATAAATTTCAGAGATGTTGTTTGACTTGAATCTGAAGAAGCTCAAAATTCCTGCCTTAGTTTTTAGGTCTGTCTTGTCCCCCCCTTTCCACTCTCTTTGAGTAGTTCGTCTCCTTTGCCAGCTTTACATTCCTAACTATCTCATCATTTAGGACATTTATCCTCAGGGTTAAATGACAGACTTACCAAGTCCCCCCCTTATAATTTACAGTCTGAATTCTTTCCCCAGCTTTTTCATTTTTCACTGTAGTTCTCTGTGTACTTACTGCAAGAGCCTGTGTTTACACTTTTGACATCTTGGAGGGATTTTTTTATTTCCATCCTACTATGTGTTGATTTTGTAGGAATGACAGTACCTCTCCTATTTAAAGTACTAACATCTGTGAGGATTATTCAAGTACCTGGTGTTGACTTCTGGGACCACTACTACTACTATTTTTAATCTACAGGTAAGCGGCTGAAATTACCCATATATCAAAGGAATCTCTGGCCAGATCAATTATTAAATGTTATTTAGGGTGCCTCTGTTTCATCAGCTCCCATTCCAGACCAAAATATATTTTTTTCTTTTTTCTTCTAATGGCATGCACTTCTTTGATACACATGGATTCAGACTGTCATTTGTACTTGGCAGTAGTTCTGAATTTATTGATGGAATAAGATCTTGCAGTTCTTATGGGTAAAACAGTGATTAAAATACAATGCTGCCCAACCATTTTTACTGTGTGGCAATTTAAATTAATTGCTAAAACTAAGAGTCCACAATTTGAAGATCATTACTTAAGAAAAGTCTATTTTAAAAATAAAGTTTATTTTCAACCCCAAATGGGTTGAAACTCAAGGGCAAATTCCCAGTTCTTTTTCTATCCCCTATCCTATCTTCACTTTTCAATTTCCAGAAGCAAATATGGTAGGAACAATATTTCTTTTGTTTAAATAATGAAACTAATCTCTTTTCAGCTGATTTTATTTGAGATAACATTTCTAATGTTTATTGTGTATTGGCATTTATAATTTTACCAGGAGAATGATGAAAATGACAGAAAAATGCATACTAGGAAGACAATAGGAGACATTACCCAAGAACAGAAAGCCAGTATCATGCTTACATGTTTTAGTTTGGTTTTGTCTTTTCAAATATAGACTCAAGGTAGTTATTACTGCATGGAGAAATTAACAGATAGTTTCCACCCTCTGGGATAATAATCTTTTCAGATATTATCTATGTTGTTGTGAAAGTAAATGAAATTTTACTTAATATTCAAACAGCAATTCTCAGTCAACAAAAATGGGAAAGAAATTAATGTCACTAATTTATCACTGAAAACTTATAAACCAATATATTGGCAAGAAGTACCTGCTAATGACAAAAAGATTCTATATGTCAACCCAACAGAGCAAACCAAGTTATTTACTATTGTTATAAAATAAGAAAAAAAATGGCAGCAACAAATTCCCTTTTGTACAAATCCTATAATAATCTACACTCAACTATATTATACTAGCTAGCCAATTTTGTCATTATAACTTGCATCCTGTACCCCTGTGATCAAGTTGTTAACGTCAGAGGTTTAATAAGAGATTTCTCTACTTTAATGGAAGTATTACACCAATTTTTCATAAAGACATCATTTCTAAATTGTAAGGGCTAAATTGCATGGATTATGTTTGTGCAGGGTACATGGCAATATGCTGGGAGAAGCAAATAATAGTAGCATATCCCCCCCAGTTCTTGCACAGCCTTCCCAAAAGTAGCATAGTTACTTAAGAATACGTGCCTGTTTTTCAGATACCCCATAAGCATCCCAAGAAGCAGAATCATAGTGGTAGAGCTGGCATGTCCAAGTGAAGTAGCAGAAGTGTTAATACTTTCTCTGGTAGCTCTGTACTACTTTTCTGATTCAGTCCTAAGAAAGCCAATGCATTGGAAAACTGCTTTCCTAGAAACATCTCAACTAAAACTGTTCCCTAAGGACTGCTTCACAGACTAGAAAAAGAGAAGATAGATGAAGAGTCAAATCTTGTCCCACCACACACAAACCCCCTGATTTGAAAACTTGGCTTTTTGAGCAAGAATAGCTAATTTTTCCACATGCATTCAGTCCAAGCTTCTTTGTCTTCTTCTTTCCAGAGTTCCTGGAAAGATTATTAATTAGTACTCATTACAGTGTGGGCCCTTATCCACTGGGAGACTGATGTAAAACCAAAATGGTTTCTAAGAGCCATCTGCCTGTAAGAGCTTTCAGTTGCTACTGACAGTTGAGCAATCCCCATAAACACACAGTCTCTTAGAGATTTGTTACGTGCTTGACAGAGCCAATGGCTAGTCACAATGCAAAGTGTCACAAACCCAAAATATTTACTAAAAGCTCCATATTTCCTAATTTCTCATAGCCCTCGGAGATTTCACATATAATTCTATTTTGACTGAATTTGCTGTAGTTTTCATTTTGGTCTCATTGACTCATTAACTCTAAAAATTTCCTTGCTGCACACTATTAAGCAGTAAACTATAGTTACTTCAAATTCAAGTTTTATATTGCTGTTAGTTACACTTTAAACTTTACTACACTAAAATTAAAATGTGAGAATTAATTACCAAAGTTTATTATAGATCCTCACTAAACAAAGCCATCTAGGTTCTTACTTTTGACTTATTACTTTAGCAACTGATCTTTGCTTTAAATCTGTATGATATTCTAGAAATAAGGTAGATTTGCGTTCAAACCCATAGTTCTATTGCTGAAGATAAGGGTGGTTAAATCAGCTCACATAAAATTGAACTTAATATTTCACCACCAGTCCTAAACTGAGAAATAAACTTAGGTATACACGTTAATTCTTTTCAGAATTTATGACCCTAAGACAAGTTTGCTATGGCTGTCTTTTAAAAAGTTATTCCAGCATACTATTTATTAAAATAAATTTAGATAGCCAGTACTATGTAACTGATGGTGTGATGGGAAGAGCAGGATACCAAACACTGACAGTTTGGGTGACTTTACCTCTTCTACTGTAACGTTTTCTTGCTGTTAAGTAGTTCTGAGTCTTACTACTCGGTCAGTGGCTAGGAACATTTTTAAGAAGGCCCAGCCAGGCATGTTTCCTCCACTTAATATTTTTTATTCCTCAGCTCTTAGCACTCTGATTAGATGACACAGTTTCTTTTCTCTGATTTCTCTAATGATAGTTCCTACCACCTATTTTACAATTTGGAAGTCCTTTTCCTCGGTTTTCTGAAATTACATCCAGCCTTGTGAACTGCATGATTTAATTTTTTGACTGAGTTACTCATTCGTATTACTTTCATTTTTCTAGGTCCCATTATTTTATGATGCCTGCTACTGTAATTGTTTTGTTTCTCTTTGTGCAAGTGCTGCTCAGAGTTAAATGCTAGTCATTATTTGGAAATCTTTGGGACTTGGCTTTCCTTTTCTCAGCATTTCTTGCCAGCATCTACTTTACTGCTTGCTCAGCTTTCATGGTCTAGAAAGAAGTCAAATCATTGAATCTTACATTCACAGCCTTAAAAGGTTTTGTCGACTTCTACATGCAGGATCTTCACCAGCTCCCGTGAAATGTAACACCACTCATTCTGAGCTGCTGAATGACCATCCAGGACTGTGAGCATTTGCCCGTGGTTATCAGACATCAGGTTTCCCTACCTCTCCCATACCCTGTCTTTAATCCTTCTCTAAAGTTTTGATTTCCAAACTAACCTTTCTTTTAAAATGATTGAGACCATCTCTGTGAGAACAGATCCTGGCTTTAATTTAACATGCGTGTAGAGCTAATGGCAATCATATCTGCTACAGCTAATGTTTGCTACCAGCTAGCTGCTTGCATTTTCCATCTGCCCTTTTAGTCAATATATTGTTTGATTTCCATTTCAGTTTTGTTCGCATTCAGAGTCTTCCCTCATTTTAAATTCCTTGTATGTACACAGTTCTATTATATTGAAGTCACCCAGATGAGCTGCAGCTTCACTGCCTTTTTCTTGTTTGTCATTGACATTCACCGGTATTAAACTGGTTTTGTTTTGTTTTGGCTTTTATGATTTCACTTGTCTGAATTTTATATGACAATTGTAATGTAAACCTCCTCTGACTTTACGGAATTGCTTGCATTTTCCCAGAAGGGTTGTCAGTGTTCTCTATTGGTTTCTAGAGGATGAATTTGAATGTCTCATGCTGGAGAAAACAGTATTAATCTTCAGTTCTGCAGAGACCTCTGCAAGTGATTCACTTACCAATTGTTTAAAGTAACATGGCTTGGTAGATGAAATGTTTAAATAACATCTGAGATACACATTACTGCTAACTAAATTAACGTTTAAAGATTGATTCACGTACAGTTAAAAAAAAAAAACAAACCAGAACCTAAAATGTTAAGTAAAAAGCTTCAGATGTCTATTATATATATTTATTCTAATCATAGACATTTTTCAAACATTTTGGGTGATAGCCTAGTAAATTTCCTTCATATATTGCAATATCTGAGCTAAACCAGCTAAGAATTTGGTTCTCTATGTATCCATCAACAGAAGGTAGCAGGTTTTCAAAAGGAAGTAGATATTTACATGGTCAAATCCCCTGAAATTCCGCGGGAATTAGTCACCTCAAAAAAAGGTTGCAGAATGGAAGCCTGTGCAGAGGGCTCTAAAAGTATTATCTCTTGGAATGCAAAAATGTTTTTGAAAGAAGGTAAGTTATGCTTCAACAAATATTTTCAGAGCCATTTGGAAAGTTTAGTGGTATCATGATTGAGAGAAACTCCCTTGGTGTCGAGAAAATTCCAGCTGTTTTTCTCTTGTGTTTAACTGTTGGCAGATTCAGTATTTCTCCTGTCCCTTATTGCTTATGTACTAACAGTACATAACCTTTGACTGTCCCCTAATGCCACCACGCAGTCATGCCTGTTAGTCCTCACAGTATCTCCAGGACCTTATTTCAGGGACATCTCCCCCCACTCCAAAATCCCTGTTGTGCCTTTCACCTTGATGCCTTGCCTGTTCCAGCTTCTCCTCATCACATATTTCATGCCATCTCTAGAACTCAGCTTGCCCTACTTATCATTCAAAAAAATCTCCAAACACTTCTCAGACAGCTTCACTGGCTTGTTCTCATCTTTGATATAAAACTGAAGCTCTGCTCAGTGTCTGCTGGCCTCTGTATGGTTTCTCCCCTTCCTGCCTCCATGCACCTTAGCTTCCTACTCTGCGCCCATTTCTCTGTAACTCTAACTTCTATTCTCAAAAAAAAAAAAAAATCTGGAAATTGCTGTACATCTGTTTCCTTCCTTCATCTCAGTCTTGCTCTTTCTGCCTGTGGGTAGCTGCATTGCTTAGAGTTCTTGTCTACAGGAACATGCCAGACATAGAATTTAAGACAGAAACCACCAGATCATGGCCTGACCTTCTCTACATTGTAGTCCTTACTATTTCATCTGCTTACTCCTGACTGCTGGTGTCAACACTATACTAATGATAATGCTGATCAAAATTTAATGGCATATGTAGTGAAGGAAACTCTTCAGGAAACATGGTCAAACCTTGCTAACCTAGAACACAATATAAGGGAAGCTCTGATATACCATGGGATGTGGTTTTAATTTTCTTATCCATAACTCTAACAAGACTCAGCAATAGAATTATTGTATGTAAGAAAATCTGGTTTCTGATTCATAGCCATAATTCATAGCCATTGCTGTAGTCTTCTGAAACACAATTAACAGCCTTTTGATTGTTGCAGGTCTCTCATCTCCTACTGCTCCTGTAATGCTACTTTACAGCCCTCCAAACATTGTGCAGTTTTATTTGTAAAGTGGAATAGATGCATAGGGTTTCTTCAAAACAAGCTTCTAAGCAGTAGTTCAGGGTCCTTTACAGAAAGCCAAGAACCCAAAAGCAAGGTACTTCACTACATTTCCTATATACCCATTTTTAATAACAAAATATTGGAGCAGATTCACTGTTCTCAAAAACTTTTATCAACAGGAAATTTGGTTCATTTTCAATAAGAGCAGCAGATTTGCTAACTCACTGCTTCCATGGTATTCATCACTGTTACAACACCACTTTTTAACTGCATTCTTTTTCCGAATTTTTAGCTGTTGATTAAATTCTGACAAATTACACACATGCTGTGTGAATTTACTTTGGGTTGATACACTCAAGGGCTGCATCGAGGAAAGCACTAATTGCAATAGAGTCCTAACTGAAATTTGCTTCCCATTTTTCTGAAACCTTGTAGCAGCACAGGAGTCAGCCAAAGAAACATTCTTTGTCTGCTGCTGGCATCACATTTGTATGTCCAGAACAATGAGTCATGGGCAAACTTTGGTGTCAAGTTGGGGTCTAAGTTCCAGATGTTCCTCTGAAACTTTATTTTCTTCTTTTGAAGTCTTAAAATGGAACTGAAATTTTGTTTCCCCTGCCTCTATGAGTTTTCTAACAAATCGAAGGGAAGACAAAAAATAATTTTCTAGAAAGCGCCTCTGGCTTCTTAAACACACACCAAACCTAGGCACAGGAAAGCTATTCGAGGAATGTTTACAGAAACCACTTGAGAAATATTTCTAAGCTCTTTCCCATTCCACTTAACATCCCAAATAATTTCAGAACAGCATCCTTCACTGTATTTATTACTTCTACTTCTGATCTCAATAGGAAGAACTGTGAAGATAGGCATTTTGTTTTGGTTTGAGTTTAGCAATAGTGTAGATCCCAGCAGTCCTGCTTTTACTGGAGCCATCTCACACAGGCCTGCCAACAGCTCCGCAACTGGAGTAAATACCAAAGTTATGGATCAGATATACAGCATAAAGCAGAGTCAAGCTGTACTGCTGCAATACTAACAACAGGATTTGTTCCCTGCACTCCACGTCAAAGAAATTATGCCTTTCTGGAGCAGCCCCACTGGCCTTGCATTTTGACCTGCAGGACATTAAAATGCAAACAGACAAGAACGGGAAGGAGGGAGTAACTTTTAGGGACGAGTCCCTCTTGGAGGGACCCTAGTTTCATTTGCTTCTCCCATGGCTAACCTAAGCATCCCAGCTGGTCTCTCAATTACCTTCCTCATTGCATAAGGAAGAGTTTGTCTTTTAAGACAATCTGGATAAAAATTACTTACATATCAGAAATGACATCTTGGTTTGGATTCTTAAAATGAGTAGTAGCCCATTCCTGCATAAAACACCAGAACTTGATGATCTTTTCTTTTCAGTTTGGCTGTTGTTCTGGTCAAAGAGTTAAAATCAAGCAGTACATACAGAAACACACACACCACCAAACACCCTTTGCCACCCCAATTAAAGACAACAGAGTAAAGCAAAAACAACAGAAAAAGCGGAGGAAAGCCCTGCCACCTGAAGTTTAGAAATTGCTATAAAGCCACCAGTGGTGACAGGGATTACATGTTCTCTCTTTTTTCATCATCTTCCTGACAGCTGTTGGGGAACATCAACGAGACTTTCAGGCACATCTGCAGGGCAAGTGCAAAAATGTCAGTTGATGCAAATGAGTTGCTCAAATGCATCAGCTAGGAAACCTCCCGTCCCCAGTCCTGCAAGTGGTCAGGAAATCCTTCGGGCACCATATCATCTATTATTACACTCTATTTTCCAAAAGCTGTCTTTGTGATTGTCCTTAGTTCCTATGTCTAAGTAGGCAGCTGGTTCTGTCATTCAGTATCACGCTTGTTACTCCCGAAAAGACCTAAACAGTTATGTCCATTTCTGCATGAAAGCTCCCCCTCGCCATTTACTGAGAGCAGGCCAGTTTCCTGCTCTTAGAAGAATCCTCTGCAACAGCTTTACCTCCTAGTGCTTCATTATCCCACATGCAATCACAGAACCAGCTATGAGGAAAAGGCCAAGCTACCGCTTCTTCATGTACCTGACCAAAAGGGAAAAGACCTCCAAGGACACAGGCAGGCAGGGAAGCAGGGTACAACCCATGCCTGCAACTTTAATGGGCTTCAGTGATCATCCTCCCTTTCTGCCATGGAAAGGCCTGCCCTGCTGCACTGAGCGAGCTCATGACACACACTTTTTCTAAGCCCAGCACAGCGAGTGTATTTCCCAGCTCAGAAGGTCCTGAGCAAGAGTTTGAGACGTATGAAGTGTGTCGATGCACATCCTCCCAGGATGTATCCTTTCTTGCCTTTCATAAACCTCCAATGGTCAGCAGATTTTCTCCATTTGTTTGTCCTCTTAACATCTCCTACTCTAACTTCCCAATGTGGGTATTCCATCCCACATCCTGGAAAGCAATTGCTTCAGGATAAGTGTTCCTTACGTTGCACATACTGATATGATGAGATAATGTGAGATATGATGAGATAGTGTGACTTGAATTACCTCTCCCTGATTGGATCACAGCTTTTACAATCTCAGAAATTCTGATTTTTTAATAAGGACCCACTAGTTTATTGTGATTAAAAAGCTGTTAGGGTCTTACTGATGATTTAGAAAACAAAATAATAACAAAAATTCCCAACTTTAGGAGTTCCCCGTGGAAGTTTATTTCTTTACACTGTTTAAAAAATACTGAAGCAATTCTTTTTACATTATTTAAACAATAAGGTATGTATATTAAAAATTTGCAAAGTACATGTAGCAATTGTCCCAGTAACATTAACACAAACAATCTCTGCTGCAATCCAGCACAGAATATGTGGACATAACAGTTAGGAACCATCTGGTGACCTGGCACTTGCTGGTACAGGAATGAAATTTCAATTAAGTTTTATGATCAGAAAATGTAAGTGACAGCTCCCACTTGAAACCCCAGAGCCAGTAAACTGTCCAAATAAAGAGAAGGATGTCACCTAGTTAATGGGTTGGATCACACTGCTTGATTACATACTTTGTAAGTAATGTGCTCCCTTCCCATGTTCTTGGGCACAAGTTGCTTATGCAGTTGGGATTTTTAAGAAGAACTGGCCATATGGCAGGTAAATTGGGAATCACACTGCAGCTTACTGAGAATGGGGCAATACAATAGATGAGTCAATCATTTCCCAGGTTTGACAAGCCAGGATTGCATCTTGTGCAAGATAAAAAGAAAAGCCCAACTGAAAAACTGTATTCTAATGATAAGGTTATGCTAGCTAGCACAGCAACTGTGTTCTGGTTCATCTGGAGCTGTGAAACAAAACTCAGAAGTGCAAGAAAACTTCTTCTCTCCTACTCCAGTGCTCACCTTACTATCAGACTGTGATTCAGGTGGTGGTCTTCAGGGTGCCAGAAGAAAACCAGCCCATCAGCACTAGATGAACAAGCCCTAGATTTCTTGTCCTCTCTCAGCCATTGATAACAATTATTGCTATGATTGTTTTCTTTAATATTCAGTATATAACACTAAGGGTCTATCAAAAAAATATCAGTCACCTCATCAAAAAATGATTAATCTTTTCTACATTACAGTTGAGTTATAGTTCTAGTTCCATTAAAGAAATTGACTCTGCAGCTACTGACCCATGAAAGTTATTACAGATCTCAATTTTGTAGTAAAGAAACCAATTTGTGATACAATCACAGCACTTGGAGAAGGTCTGTTCTGCTTCAACCAATCTCCAGTTGCCTAAACCAGAATCAGAATTTACAAATAAGAAGATGAAATCCAGATTGTGACCCACTGCACTTTGAGTTCATTCAAAAACAATTCCACAGACCCACAATGCTGAAGAGAGTTACAGACTCAATCTCTGGAGAATTTCTCCAGTGTGCGTTCACAAATATGCGGATACATTTGACTTTGCAACATTAACCATTAACCTTAAAGTATCCATCAGGTTAAGAAGGAAAGTAGAGGGTTTCTATACATTCATTTTAAAGTTTCAGCAATTTTCCTCTTTTAGCAAAAGTGACTGTGCAGACAGAAATCACTGCCATCCTCCACACAACCAAACCATCACAGCCTTTAGATTAGGCTTCACTGCACAAGTATAATATTGGTTATTATTTATATTTATGCTTTGGAGGCATTTTGTATTAAGTAATGTATTTTTCACTCACAGAATTATTTCTCACAGGCCCTATGTTTAGTAAGGCAGCAAGCTTTGTACAAACAAAAACTATTCTCAATGTTGAAACACCCTAACATAAATTGACTTTACTCCTAAATTCAAGCAAACATCGGTAGCATAATCCTGTTCTCAGAGTAAGCTCTGCTTGGAAACTAAATGGCCAAAGTGCTCCCAAGGGCAGCAATTAGTATTTTAGCCAGTGGAATCATTTGGGGAGACTCTTGTAAATTTAATGAATTCCCTAGTAGTCAATCCATCATAGTCACTAATACGCTGGCAATACTGCTACTGATAATGTTGCCAATACATTATAAGGCCTCATTTATTGCCTTAAATTTTAATTCAATGAATTCTGCATGTGAACTCTTCCCAAATGGTGATACTTTGTGCTAATGCAATCATAGATGGGCCATTTGGGAGTATAACAAGACTGAACTCAGTACACTTGGCAGGACGTCACTAGGAAGGCAAGACATTTCTCACCCAAGCTTCCGTTCTTTATCTCTTACCTCCCTAATACTTGTGCCTCTAAACTAGAATGTAATTAGAACTACCCCTTCTGGGCTTCATTTTATGGATTACAGAAAAGCACAGGGGAGAGGTCTGAGTGAAAACTCAGGCTCCCTATGTATTCATCCAGCTTTTAGACATGAATATGGAAGTGCTGAATTCAGCAGTGACATACAGAACTACAGATGATAGCGCTTGAAGGACTCAAGACTTCATCTAACCCATCGCCTTGCCCTTAGGCAAAAATCAACTTGTAACTACATCAGTCCTGACAGATTTTTGTCTAGCTCATTTTTTAAAAAACCCCGTAAGAGAGATTATGCATCTTCCCCAGGCAACATGTTCCAGTGCTTAATTATCCTGAATGTTAAAAGTTTTTCCCAGTGTTAAACCTCGGTGTCCCCTGATAAAATTTAAGTCCATTATTTCCCATCTTACACATGACAAAGAGAACAAATGATTCCCTTCCTCTTTAAGGGAGCTTTCTGTGTACTTAAGAGTTGCCTTTCCTCCTGGTTTTTCTCTGGACTAAGCAACAACAGCTCTTTCAGCCTTCCCTCACAGGCCACTGGTCATTGTTGCTTTCCAATTACAGCTGTGCACTTGAAATACAGTACCCTGAGCTATACACAGTCACTCTAGTGGAAGTTTCCCTAGGACCTAGTAGATAGGAAGAAGTACCTCACACACCTTTCAGTCTCTCCCTGTTTACTGCTACCTGCGAGTATAATACATATCCTTCCTCTTCTATCACTTGAGTATGCCCAGAGTCATAACAGCCCCTTACAATGCCTCACTACTACTTATTTCCATTTGGACAGCGTCCCATGGAGAACTATGCACTGAGAACACAAAACCAGCTACATGAGAAATTTGACATCCAGAGCATGTTCCCCAGCTTACCTGCAGAAATGTCAGAGCATCCTAATGTCAGAACTTGTGACATGTATTGATTCTCCCCTATCCAAACAGCCTGTTACATGGTCATAGAAAAAAATAGATTAGTGTGATACAATTTATTCTTGACAAATCCATGCTGGCTATTACTCATTTCTTTGTTAACCTCCAAGCACTTACAGGATGTTTATGCAGTTATGTGTTATAGCATTTTTCCTCTTGGATTTCAAAAGCAAAACAGCCAGGCAATGTGCAGGTAATCAGTAGTAAGGACAGTCTGTCCAGAAAAACAAATGATGAGTAAGGGAATACAACATACCTCAGTGGCTTATGTCTATAAGCAACCAAAACTCTTAATAGATCAAAGTGCAGTTGAATAGCAAAAAAAAAAAAAAAAAAAAAAGGCTTTAAATTGGGACTAAAGAAATCCTTTATGTTCCTTACTCATCTTTACTCACTGTTAAGGTAGACCCACCAGAACACACAGAAACTTAATAATGATGGCATTAAGCCATAGCAGTATGATCAGACTTATTCAAATCCCTGAACAACTTCACCTTAACAGGATCACTTAACTGTTACAAAACTACACTAATAAGACAAGCAGTTCAAGATGCTCTAAAGAGAAGGAAGTATTTACAAGAGTCAGAATAGAAGTTGCTTTTCCACTAAGTAGAAAGTGCATGTCTATGTAGGCTGGAAATGACTTATGGTACAGATTTCTCACCATCGGTGCTTAGGAAGAAATTTCCTTCTAGGTGTAATCAGGAAGAGGCTTATCATCTGTGAAGCATTAGGCACCGGCTCTTGCTGGCAACAGGAGAACCCAAATCAGAAAGAAATTCAAATGCTTATGGGGACATAGTACTTGCGCTACATCAAAAATAATAAACTAAGGGGCAGAGCACAGACCTATGCCCTGGTAAATAAACAACCATGCTGTTTAACAGCCTGCACCTCACCAGCTGGGCTTTAGCTGTACCCAGCAGTCCTGTTGCACATGGGCAGGCTTGGTTTGGAGGACGGCATGGGCTGGGGGCAGCTCCCAGGAAACAGACCAGGTAAGACCATCCTTGTCTAGAAGAAAAAGAACGTGGTGATATTGAAACAATCACAACTCTGCCACTTGATGATGGGCTGGAAGATAGACCTTGGCCTGCTGTCTTTACTATTATACATGCAGCCTTGAAGACCAGCCTGGAAACAGAAAAGGTTTCCCAGAGCGGGGTAAAGAACCTTACTATACATCTGTGACAAGCTCGGAGGATGTCTCTACCCAGTCCCCCAGTGCTATCTCGATGTTGTATTTTTGGCTTAAACTGGAAGCAGCTTGCTCTCTGCTCACCACATCGAGAGGCCAAGGCTAGGCATCCAATGGGTCATATGGAGAGGGCAGGGAAAAGGACCCAAATCCCTACAAGCCTTGCCCATGGATCCTAGTGCATGCATTGGTAGAGGAGCACAGCGCCCTTTTTTCCCCATCCAAGATCTGCATATCCCTTTTCGGCTTATGTCAGATCCCAGTCTGCAATCCAGGAGAGATAGGTATAAGCCCCTTTTCCCTAAGGAAGGGCATAATGTCAAAGTGATCTTTTTCCTCAAATGACAGGGCCCCTCCAAATCCCAGCTTTCATGGTAGAGAGTCTTGAATGTAGTTGGAAGGGTGGCGATATTGCAGGTCTTCACATAAACTTCAAAAATAAAGCAGAAGGTGAAGCCAAAATGTGCTTTCATGCCTCCACATCCCACTATCTCCAATCTTTACCTCCTTTTTGGACCTGAGACCTCCAGAACTTCTCTTCACTCAACCCACTAGAACCAATTTACTTAATCATTGCTTTAAACCTCCCCTCCACTATTTCTTTCCACTCATGTACCCCTTCATGACATTTTACCTTCCTACCAACATTTAAGCATTCTCTTTTCAAATTTGTACAAGCTCTTTCTGAATTTTCACAGCTGGACTCAGTTTATGTTTTCCCCCAGATAAAAAGCTGCAGCATCCTTTCCTCCTTTAATTTTTAATACTGTTTGGATTCAAGGCTGCACTGAGTCACACACTTCACGCAAAAGACAGAAGCTTTGCAAAACTTCTGAGTTTTCCATTCATTCACTTTGACCATTCAGTCAGCACTTTCATACCTAGAAAATCTTTTTTAAAGAAAACATATTTTCAGTTTATTGTTATCTGACAAACTGCTGTGTATTGAGCACCAGAATGAATAAAGTTGAGTGACAGACAACTTGATCAAAGGCAAAAGTTAAGCTTCATGGCTCAGCAAACGCTGGTGGAATCTATAAAATCTAAAAGAATAATCTTTGGAGTGCAAGGAGAGAGTATTTCAAGAAATATTTTTTCAAATAATCCCAAATTTAAACAATAATATTGTTAAGAAAAGCATATGGCATATCACAGATGGACCAACATTTGCATTTCAGTAAAGAAAGAGAGAAACGTAACTGGAGAATAGCTTCAAAAGTTATGAGCATTCAAACCAGCAGCAGAATTTGCAAAGCCGGAACAGAGCTACAGCATGCCTGCCTTCATTGCTTATGCATGACACCAGCTTTAGTGTGCTTAATAAATCATTCTGAACCTTGTATTCATACTGGATTTTTTAAAAGATCCATCAAACAACTAGTTCTTTAACTTCTGTATTTAGAATTAATTTTTCCTTAACCAACCAAAATGTATCCTTTAAATACACACTTAAACATGTAACTATCAGAGCAGGAACTGCTATTTTTAATTTTGAATTTGCCCCACAACCATATTAGTCCATTCCTATTTCACAAGGGAAAAAGACAGTATCACCCATAAATGTACTTTGCATTTTCTGATTCAGTTTGATTTCACTGTTCATGGATAATCATTAGATGTGATGCAAGAGCTTAATATGGTTTTTCTTAACACTTTCCCTATAGAAAGCTACTGCACAGCTACTGGGGTAGCACAGAATATGTTTGTGTGTTATGCTCTTTTTTGCATGGTCCGTGATAAGAAATTACATTTTGACTCTAAACTTGTTTTCTGTTCTCAAAAGGATAAAGTACAGTGAGCCAAATCTGAAGTGGATTTGCTCAGGTGGTTTGGGATTTCAGGAACAACTGCTTTAAGCATGGATACGTGGCTTTTAATACAGTTCCTGTTACATTATTTAAGCTTGAATCTATTATCGAAAACATGAATTTGTAACTTGTAAACAAAAGAGGAAATATTTCTTTACTAAGTCAGATTTCCCAAGAGCTTGGACTAGAGGCCTCTTGGCAACAGCAAGAGCTTTGCCTTCTGTGTTACTCTCCCTTAGGCAAAAGAGATGAGTTGCATGCTTTTACAGTGTGGAGATATATTAATTTGATGTCAAATTTTAGCTGGAACCTATCAGATTTAATAACAGAGGCAACTTTGAATTCCAGGAGTAAATCCTTACTTAGTGCAAGCAAGGAAGGAGGGAGGTGCAGATCTCAGTGTTACAGATTGGCAACAACATGGAGAATCTGTCATCTTACTAAATATATTTAATAAGCATATTTTTTGAGTCAGCTATTCTTAGATTAATTTTCTTTGGATGCACCACATTTAACGGTGTTAGCCCTCAGAGCATAAAAATTCAAGAGTAAGAAGTTGTAAATTATGGAACAGATCTCCTTTCAACAGAGGGCAAACTGGAAAATTTATCACAGAGCCAAAGCACAATAAAGCCCTGTCTTTCAAAGATAAGCTGAAAAGACCTTTCTGTTGGGAACTAACCACTTAGTTGAATAATGATATGCCAAATTTTAAAAGCTGTTTTATTTAGGACTTTACAGAGTGGCTGTACCAGGTATAACTAAAGGTCCAATAAAAAGCGTAAGAAAAGGGCACATGTAGAGTAGCCCTTCCTCACTGTACTCCCAGCCTTTGCTGGATGCATTGTCCCAGAGATGCATCTTTGACAACATGGTGATGTTCCCTGCAGTGCTAAAGTAATCATTTCAGTCAGCTGCATCCCAGGCACCCTTGCTCCATCCTTTTATCCTGTGGGAAGGCACACATGGGGTTCTCTCAGATCCTTCTGATTCTATTATTTTCCAAGGGCCTGTGGTGGAAACACAGCCTTTCTTCCAGAGGAGAGATGGAAAAAGCAAAGGATGGTTCACAACACACACCTTAGTTACAATTTTAGAGAAGAAATCAGATCAGGCTAACTAGATTTGTAACACTGGAGATACTTTTAGGCTGATCAGATGGTCAAGATACCCCTGATCAACTAAGACGGATTATAATTTAAATTAGGTTCTTTTAAGTGATAGTTACTGTTCTCAACAATCTACACATACTGTTAGTCAGTCTTTATTTCAGTGCCACTGCAGTGAACTTTGGAGCTTGAGACCACAATATGGATGAATGTTGGATGAACACAAAGATAGGTTGGGACCCCATAATTAGCATCTTTTCTGCACCTCTTGACTGATCAAGAACAGCACTCTGTCCATCTCTGGGGTGCCAAAAGCACTGGGCACAGAGTTAGTGTTATTTTTCTAAAAGATTGATTCTTTTCTTAGGTCCCTACACAGGCATTGGCAATGACATACAAGGCAAAAAGGACAATTGCTTCTCCACAAGCTCCACTGAACATACTCTCTTGAAAGCAAGAGGAGCTCATTTATATGGATGAGCCAAGCAAATGAAGAGCTGGAGTTACTGACAGCATGCTGCAAGAGCTCTGGTTTTAGAATGGCTGCTGGTAACAGGAAGGCTCAGTGATCAGGCATCTCCATCCCTATGTTCCCACAATGCCCCAACCTACCGTGAAGTCGTGAAAGGCTGTGAAACATTGCAAGACTAACTGAAGGGGAAAACAGATCACTAGCCCTTTAAAATGTCTTCACTTTTCTCTCTTGTTTAGCAGTGGTTCTACAAATAGGCAGAATATATAGTTTTATCAGGCTCTTTTAGCCCCCTGAGAGCCCCTCAGGCATAAAAAGGAGGACATTTATTTTTCCCTTAGATACCTCAGAGTTCAGAAACAATACAGGTTATTCATCAGTGTCAAGTTTTGAGCTTCCTCCTCTTCACAATAGATTTTCAAATAATAAATATTCATATATTGACCTAGAAAATCTGACTTTTTGCAGTCTTTATCACTCATGACAACAAAATTAAATACTGCATTTTCATCTGGGTATTCTCCACAATCAAATACCCATCCTCCTTTAAAAATGCTATGGGTAACAATAGTAATAACACAAAAGTAGTCCCCAAAATAATCCAAACCCTTGTGTAACCTGCAAGAAATCAAGGCAGAAGGGTTATTGTGGGAAAGGAATTAGACCATGAGGGACCAAGAACAGGGCAACAGGATAAACTTCCCTTGGGCAAATGCCCCACACGGTTACTGAATCACGAGGGTTTCATACTTATTCCTAAATTATATCTGGAAAACCACAAAGCTTCATAGAGAATGTAGTTATCCAGGTAAGCAGAGTAGACAAAAACCAGACACTTTAATAACTTCTTTTCAAACCCAACCCAGCCAAGTAGCAGTGAGAGATCAACTCCAGCCTAACTCCCTTAAGCCTCCTCCAGTTCCCTCAATACATGGAAATACATAGCTTAAGACCTACAGAAACATCCACTAACTCTCCACTCCAGAGGCCCATCGCTCTGCCTTCACCCAAAGCTGTGACTTCTTCCTTGGGCTTCAACTGCCACCACAGGGACAAGCCAGGACACAGGCCGTGGGTGCCCCCAGGGCCATGACGCTCTTCCAAATACCTTTATCCAGTACAACACAGATCTTACCGTTGCAGACACAGCTGGTGTCAAATTCAGAGCCAGCCTTTGGTGTAGGTCTTCCAAAGACCCACTGCCTTTCAAGATGAGATGGCCTAAGGGGTCTCAGGGCTGTATCCCCATCCACACAGCTCTCCTCAGCATGAGATGGCCTCAGCCGTGGGACGGGGAGCAGCTGCAGATCCTTCTTCCCCATCCAAACCCACCTGTGGCTGCACTCACTTCTGGTCCTTCCTTGCCCGCTCTGGGGAACGGAGCCAACACACAAATCCCCCTTCACTCCTCCCATGCAGCCCAGGCTGGGGTCTGATGTGGCACACCAACCCCAGGCACTGCTCAGAGATGCATTTGCAACGTAAATGTTGCTGGCTGCCACCTAGCATGAGCTCGGCTACAAAATCGGTACCAGAATACTGCAGTGCAACAGTGCTGACCCTTGTAGTACCTGTATGCAGATTAACCCTCTCTGCTTCACCACCGCAGCATTTGGCATACTAATTAAGCACTTATTTTTTCCATAGCTTCCCACAAACCCAAGCAGAGGAATGGCAGTGACAGTAGCCATTTGCCATCTAATGGCACAGGGGGGTTTCCTGCAAATACAGTTTACCTAAATGCCATCTGCTCTCCCACACAGTCAAGAATGTTTTTCTTGTGTAAGGAGTTATCCTGGATCTAGTTTATGTAACCCTCTGAGGCACGTTAAGCCCAAAGCCTAATTGTTTTTGAGATGAAGACATATTGTTTAGACAATCAGGGTCTGAAATTATGTGTTTTGAAATCTAGTTGTGGTTAATTACCAAAAAAGAAAAAGGAGTAAAAAAAAAAAAAAAATTCCCTTCTTTTCTCCTGCCTTCACCTCTGTCTGAACTCCCCCAGTTTGTTTGTGCTAGCTCTCTTGTTTATAGCCAATGTGGGTCTCCCACTGGGTTGTCCCAAGATGCATTAATAATTTCAAAGCACTCTGTTCTTTTGTGTATTCCTCACCCTTGCTAGAAGAGCATCAGTAATCACCTAACAATCCTGTATGTCTCCAAACTGAAGAGCCTATCACTTCCTCCAGAAGCATCTTCCCAAAGCCTCGAGGGTGAGCCTGCCCGTTCTCCCTGTGCCTTCCTCCGCTGACCCCAGAGTATGTACAAATTGTGCTGACTTTTTAAAAGAAATGACTGCAGGTGCCTAGCTCTTTGTTTATTCTGGCAAGGCTGAAAATAGCAACTGCTAACAAATATTTTGCCCTTCACTAGGCTTCTCACAGAGATGCAGCTGTTATCTCATCTAGTAAAAGTGCCAGCCCTAAGGGGAAAACAGACACTTAATTAGGTTAGGATAAGCTTCAAAAAGGTGACTATCTAAAATTAGTACCCATAATGCTGTGTGGGCTCATATCCTTAAACCGAGTCCTTACTTGTGTGGTAGGGAACAATTACTTCAAGCTTTTTCTTTCCCATACTTGTCTTTTACAGACTGATGGCTCTGTTTAATCATCAAAAGCAAGCAGCATGTAAGAGGAAAAAGTATGGCTTTGTCAAGGTGGACAGATCTCCGGGACATAATGTTAAGCTTCTGGGGAATATATCACTCTCTGGATTCCTGAATTTACAAACCTGCCAAGGCAAAGTGCATCCACAGGGAGTCCACTGCAGGTTTTACAGTGAGACCAATGTGTTATGCAGAACTTTGGGATTTTTGTCTGCACCCTGTGAAAATCCACACAACACATGGTGGAACCTGTGACACCTTTTCCCCAGTAAACTTTAGCACCCTAACACGAGAAGCTTCCTGTAATTAGGGACATAGTAGTTAGTGCCAAATTTGCAAGGAACAAATCTAGGTCAAATTCAATTATTAATACACAGTCCAAAACATATTGGGCTTTGGACAAATAGCCTCCAAAGTGTGGTAAGAAATTTTCTACTCTGAGCCTCTACCATCTGTACTAAAAGGAAAAGTTGTTCAACCACATTGGCATTTTCATGAAATAGCAACTAAAATAATACTAATACAGTACACAATTTGTTTTGGAAATTGAGCCACATCTAAGAGCCTCACCAAGGAATTTCTATCTCACAGTTCATGACAACAGGTGTCTACAGGAAAAGCTCCAACAGAGAGACTAAGCAAAAGGTCATACCGGAACATTTATAATGGCTTAGTCTGAAAGATCACAAAGCTCCAGGTACAATCCATTAATCCATTTTTGTAACACCCCATCATCCCTTTTTATAGATATTCAAGAAGAGAGACATAAATCGTGGGCCTTCTGACTTCTTTTTTACATTACATCTGTTCTGAAGCCTTGAAAGCTTGCCTCAAAAGTTTATGAGGACAACCAGGGCGGTCTGTCAAGACTATGTTTCCCTGCTCACGTATATGAAACTATTTTTAAAATTATGGGGTACTACAGTCTGGTTAAGAGGCAAAAGGGATTAAGCCTGATTTAAAACACTTGAGGCTAAACAATGTTTGATATTTAAACAGAAATACCTTCCTGGGATTTCATATGGGGCATGTCAGTTATATCTGCAGTTTCACATAAGCACATAGACACACACTCAGTAACTTACTGCAATTAAAAATAAATGTGCCAAGTCCTTATATCAATCCTTGAAAAAGCAGATGTAAAGGAGACTACAGCCAAGAAGTTCTGGGTTGGTAAGATATTATTTTTAACAGTTTTGACTATTAATGCATAGGAAGAGAGAAGATTAGAAAGCCAAGAACCTGCATCAAATAAGAAAAGACACCTCAATGTTCAGCTCCCAGTTTTGACTGTCATCCTGTTTTTCTTCAAACTTGCAGACTTCTGTGCCCCACTGTTCCTCAGGCAAATACTTATTGTAATAAAGATGGAAATATTCCTTTGCCACTGCCCCACGCAGTGTAAGGAAATAAAAGAAATTGCCTTCTTTTCTCTGGATAGATTCCAGCCTCTGTACATTTTGATGGTTAAAACAACAATAAACATTTGGATCCATCAATAAAATGAATCATTAAAATCCCACAGTTTCTCCTCTCTCACCAGGGGAAGAAAATCAGTCTGAAAATAGGCATTGTTATGGAAGATCCCAGGGTAAGTATAGCAGCTTCTTATCCAGAGAATTTTTTGTATATGCCCTGGGCCATGCCTCTGCTTTTTCCACGAAAAGCATGCAATAGAAAATGCATGGATAAGCAGTCAGGATCTAGGGCCACGTATTACAGAAGGTTAATGTGCATTACAGCTATCCCTTTTGTAATACTACAGCTCAGTCATCAGCAAGGAGAGCTGGAAAAAGCTGTGGCTCAGAGCTCCCTCGGGCCAAAAGCAGCACCTGTGGGTTGCTCTGCAAACAGCTTGTGCTGGATGATAGCTCATGGATAGGAGTTGTCTAGCCCAGTTTCTCTTGCTGTTGCAGGTAGCAACCCACAAGTGTTTCAGTTGCTCCAGCTTATTCTCCACTTCACAATGCTGTGATTCATAACTGGACGGTATCCAGATTTCCCACTTGTAAGGTAGTACAAAATAATGAGCAAGGGCTGTTTCAGGGGTCCTGACTGGACTGTCTGCCAGGCACATCAAGCCTACCCTAACAGTTCTGTTTAAGACCAGCAACAAAGCTCCAAGCATGGTCCATGCTGAGCACACATGGGGAAATAACCCCACTGCTTCATGAAACTCATACAGCTGCAAAGGCTTCCGTGCCCAAGGACAGACAGGTCCTGATGTTATAACTCCTCAGAGAGCTAGGCAGGACACATCTGTTCCAGTTTTCAAGGATATACCTTGAAGAATTCACCATGTCACAGAATTTGAGAGATTCAATAGCAAATAGTAAGTCAAAAGCACTTATATTTACTTCTGCCAAGGGGTGGAAAATAAGTAAAGGGAGAGCCTTAAAACTTTATGCAAAAAAGTAATCACTGCTAGATCTTGTCTGTAAAATATACATTGCTGAGGTCAGCTGACAACCTCAGTCAGAAACTTTACCGAGCCTTTTCCCAAAACCATATCAAATTTCAGACTTTACAGTGAGACCAGCTGAACTTTGCCTGATTTCTAGTTTTTGGCACAACTATTGGAGAGCTTTAGTTATCAGATGCCAAATAATTATTCTTTCAAGATAAAGGTAACATGGCTTACAATCATTCATGTTGCAAAAGTACAGAAGTGGCTGGAGTTACGCTGGGGAGCAGTCTGACCCACCATCTTCCAGCCTTAAATTAATTACGTGAGGAAATTCACCATTTTTATATTTTACTTTTACAGGTCATTAAATACCAATGTAATTGCTGCGCTGTTTCATTTCTAGAACATGAATTCTAATTAATAGCATTGCAGTAAGTTAATTTAATATGGTAATAGCTTCAGAATAGCTTAATTGTTGTCATTATAGAGCACCTGCAGATGTTCAGCCAATCAGCTCATTCATTATCTGACCACTCTCATATATCCATACATAGAGAAAACTTTGCCTGGAGGAAGGGTAATGAAATGTTTCCAGTGTTACTACTGGAAAAAGCTTTGCCTTTTCTAAGGGTGAAAGGTCTAAGGGGAAGGAGTTGGTTGTAGCTACATAGGAGAATTTTTTTTGACATCACTGACGTTTTAGGAAATGGAACTATCGCTCAGTGGCTGTAACCAGAATGTGCTGTCCTCTACTGCCTTCCACCTGCACAGCTATTATAATTGTTTAAATTGAGCCTCATGTTGCAAATGCCCACAAGCTCTGTATAAGTCAACACTGGGCCATTTCTACATCATTTCAAGCAAATTCTCTTGTGGACATGATTGGGAATAATCAGATGGCACTATTGTTGCTCCACTTAATGGTGCTTATCTAGATAAAAAAACCATGTTGTTTCTGGAGACCTTGAAGGGGGGAAATTGACAAACCTACTTTATAATTTCAATCCTTCTCATCAAGAAACCTTTTTTTTAAGGTGTAACAGCAGTGTCAGAACATTTGAACTACTGGCTTGCAATATTTTCCGTCTGCCTTCCTAACAACTGGCATTTTTTTTATTACTTGCATACCTCCAAGCGCACCCTTGGATGCTTGGAAATGCTATTTCCAATATGAAGGTAAGGAAACAGAGGCAAACAGAGTGAAGCGACTTTTCACAGTCACTTTAGTTAAGAAATAACATATGTAACAACCTGGAATCAAAGAAAAATGGAGGTGGGTCTGGAGTTTGTCTCCTCCAGCACCCCACTCCCTGCAGGGACACCTTCAGAGTGACAGCAGGTTGCTTAGGGCCTTGTCCAGTCAAACTCTGTATACTTCTAAGGATGGAGACCCTACACCTTCCCTGGGAAATGTGTCCCCGTGCTGCATCCCTCTGGTTGTGACATTTTTGTCCCTGTACTGAGCTGGTGTTTGTCTCGTTGCGGTGTGTGACTGATGACACTGTGTGCCTGTCACTGTGCACCTCTGGGAAGAGCCTGGCTCCATCTCCTCAGCCCTCCTAGCTGGAGGCAGCAATCACACCTCCCTGAGTTTCCTCCAGGCTGAACAGACCAAGTCCCTCCATCTCACCATGCCTGGAAATCGTTTCCATTCAGAAATGAGTGTGCTTTCATCCTTGGCTAGAGCTATACAGATTTGCCTGTCCTTGCTTCCACGTCAGGGTTGGTAGCTTTTCAGGACTGGCATGCAAGACTGTACTTCGTGTTCCTAAATTAGAGACTCTGTGTGCTGGTAGGAAGCCAGCAGGAGATCCTTCCTCTTCAGCGGGTAAGACAGTGCCAATCAGCCTACAAGTAGTACCAGGCCTCTGTGTGAACGACTGGCTCCTGGCAAGTGTAGGTCCTGGGGCTCCTCTTGTTCCCAAATGCTGACTTTCCCAAAATGCTGCAGGCCCCAACTCTTTCCTCTGCTTGGAAATCTGCCTGCAGTTAGTGCTGCCTGGGCCGTCTCGGTCATCATGACTCAAATAGATGTAACCTTGTTTCCGAAGCATGCTGCAGTTATGTAAAGCATGAAAGGACTGTTCATCTCTTCGCGAAAGGCAATGCGAGTTCTTTTGCAATTTATTCAGGCTCTTACTCTGCAAGTTAAAACTTACAACATTAATAGACGCTCTACTCTCACAGCCTTTAAAAAAGAAGGAGGGAGGACAGATGACCTGTGTGGCATGCACTGTAAGGTTCTGTAGCACAACAAACATTATAGCAGCATTTTTAAGAAAGAAGAGACAAATTTCTGGCAAAGGAGCAAGACTGAGTAAAACGAGCTGAATTTGCCTTACAGCCTTCTCTCCTCAGTAGCAGAGATCTGATTTTGCTCTTAGATTTGTTCAAATACAGTAAAGTAACAGCAGAATTCAGTGAAGGACAGACTATTAATTCACAGCTAGGTAACTGTGCCCTTTGTTCTGCTTCAGTATAGATCATCCTATATATTTGACATTCAGGTTCACTAAGTCCGGGGACCATTGTCCCTGCAGCAGAACTATAAAAGAACATTCATTCTGATTTAGTTTTGTAATTAATCTGAGGTCCTTGGATCTAATTCAAGGCCATCTCAGTTTCTGAGCTTTTAGAAGAGTTGTTCCTATTTTATACCAGCATGTGTCAAAAAAAATATTGGCCTCTTTTCCTGGAGCTGGATTTGTGCAATGCTTACATGTAAAAATAATCCCACTGAGACCCCCATAGCTGCTTTGATTGCAAAAAGCCAAATGTTCCTATCTATTCCACAGCGAGGAAAGGAGCAAAGGGCTTTGCAAACTGGAAGAAAGGACAAGACAAAAGCACAGATGAGATGGGAAGAGAGCTTTGCTCCATATTCCTGGTGAGTTTGCAGAATCTCTTCTGTATTAACATTGCAAAGTTTGATATCTGCAAAGTTCAGAGGAGAAAGCAAGCAGTCCCTGGAAAGCGCATAATCCTTAATGACCAGCGCGTTTTTCAGTCAAAGTTAATGCTGCTTGCAGCACGCAGCAGCAGCAAAGCAGCTCTGGCAGGAGGGATGTTTAAGGGCAAGGCTACCACTTCGTGGGACAGTGAGCAAGAGCGAACTAGTGCCACTGCCACAATGGAAATACTGCCCCACTGAGTCTAGCTGGAACAGGGCTCTCGAGCCAAGGAGAGCCTGTGCCAGGCTACATGGCTGTGGGAAGGTGAAGGTGAAGTCTCCTGAGCAGTCACAGTGCACGCTGCATACCTCAGCCTTTCATTTCTTGCTGCAGGGAAGTCTCAGAGTTGCAGCATGCACAGGCTATTTGTGGAAGGCTTTCCATATCTCTCATGCTATCGCAAACCTCTTCCCTCTCCAGGAAGGTGCTTTGGGTTTATGCCAGTTTGCAGAGCTTTTCAGATAGTTTCTCCTTTCTACCAAAGGTAGAAAGGTAGGAGGCATTTTACCAAGACGAGCAGGAACTAGCACAGAAGCAGAGAAATGACTCCTCACAGTTTCACAGGTGCTAAAGTCTGACCAGCTTTTGGCTGACAACTAGGAAAAAAATGAGACATGTGCTTTCTTTGCGTCCTTTTGCTCTCAGGAAAGATCTTGAAAGATCTAACTTCAAGGAGACTGGGAAATTGAAGAAAAGAGACAAGGTAGGTAGAAAAAAGATGACCCCAAACTGACTGTTCACTCTCTCCTGTGTGATTCATTCCAACTCACCCACCTGACCTGCGGACAACCCCTTCCAGGAAGGGGGGGGAATCCCTTTAAGGGACATTCTTCTCTGAATAGAGAATGCTCAGTCATCTACAGTTTCCTCCCTCACTGTGTGAGAGATTGCAGTCCCGAATGGAAACAGGAGGCCTGCCATGGCAGGGATGGTGAATAGGGTAAGTTCTCTGCTACTGAAACAAATGGTGTCTCAAAGTGAAGAAGAAAAAGAAACACGCCAAAAAAAAGGAGAGAATCTGCCAGATCAGACGTGAACACAAGAGTCATTACTCCTCTGAGAAGTGTCGTGTCTGCTATCTCAGTAATGTCTGAACTATCTCAGAGGGAAAGGAGTGTTAGCATACAAACAAGAAAAGGAGTAAGAACAAAATGGTGAAGCTTTGTGTAAGAGAAATCAGAAACTCGGACTTTTGTGCCAACACACAGTAGTGACAGTCCTTTGCAATGGCCCTGTTTGACATCAGTCCCTAGGTGTGGTCTGTCCTGTGTATGTTCACCACTAGCTAGGTGGCCATGAAAGGTGTCAGGCTGACAGCCAGACAGACGTACCTCCACTGTAGTGGCCTTTGGGGAGGTGTCTGGAGCTGGAAAGAAATGCATGGAAGTGGAACTGCTTCTCCTTTTATTTCATAAAAAAAAACCAAAACAGGATGTGTTTCCCTTCCTCTCCTTTTCCTGGATCTGGGAGGAGAGAAAGGTAAATAAAATCTGGTTCAAAAGGATAACAAATTTTCAGCTCTAGTGAATTATCACTATCATAAATGTCATAGTTTTTACTTAATGATGCATCTCAAAGAAACTACCACATTTGCACATTACTTTCTGTTAGTGCACATTAGTGCATGTTAGAAAGTAGAGAATAATCTAACCAGCCTTCCTTAAATTTAGAAGTTTTACATTTAGAAAATCTTGCAATAGTCTGAGCTTATACATGCAAGCTATAACATTTATTGTACTATACTGTATTTTGCTCCATCTTAACCCAGTTCTGCAACAGTCAGCAGAGAGTCTATTCAGAGATCTTCCCAGTTACAAATTTTCCAAAGGAAATTCATTTTCCAGGGTCATTTTAAAAATATATTATATTCCAAGCTGTTAGAGGACTTTTTTTTTTTTTAAACCAATTTCACTCTTTGTTCTCCAGCAGGCAGCCTTCTTGCAAAGAGTATTTCCAAGACTCGTTATTCACACACGAGATCCCAGCAAGACTGCAAAACCCACCATTGAAGATGCGTGATATTGAATCAGTTCCCCAGCAGACTGACCTAACTTCCATAAACATGTCATTAAAAGCTAAGTACTTCCATCCCCCATTTAGCAGTCTGCACATAGAGGGAACATTAACCTTGAAGCCTCTCCATTTTATTCTCTGGGAATATTTGAGCAATTCCAATTTGCAACAACACTTAAGTGACTATGGAAAGATGTGAACATAGCTTAAGAAATCGCTGAAGTGCTAAGACTATTTTTTCCTCATTCTGCAGCCAATTCTCAGACCCCTTTAGCTGATGAAAATACAGTTGTCCCTTGGGATTTAGAATTATACCACATGCTGCAAATTCAGCTAAAAATGCCTTAGCTGTTGGACTACAATGTCATACAAAGCACATGCCAATTCCCTGAACCACTGGCTCAACCTTTAGACAGGCCATTTCTTTTTCTAACCATGATAACTGACTGTGGGTAGTGAGTGATTCAAGTGGAGAGTAGCAAACACTGTGCCATGGCAGCAAAGAAAGCTAAATCTGTTCATCCCATGGCTGATTTTGCCCCTTTCTGCTATCAGCCAAGGGCGACAGATGAGACATTGTGTTAACCTGATGTAATTAAAAGATAGACCTGGGGGGAGACAGCACAAGCGACAGCTGTCAAAACATAGTTCAGGCACAATATTTAAGCGTCTCTTATCAGTGTTTATTCATTCAAAGGTTGTACTAATAGAGAAGAGCTTGTGTACAGCTACACATGCATGTCTGTACTTGGGAAGACAAGCAGCCCTCGCAGGCTTCTCACGGAGCTGTGCAACATTTTGATGCTGGTTGTTAACACACCAGCTCAGTACTTTGTTTGTAAGCCTACCTCTAGACAGTGTTTTATGTTTGCTGTGTTACACGTAGCAGAAGTGGATCCCAGAGATTCCTTGCCCGGTAGCCCTGTTTCTCCATCCCAGTGATACCCAATGGGCTTGACTCAGCAGAAATTGTCCCTTTGGATATCTTTTGCTTAGACAATTTCTGGCTTGACAGCGCTGCCTTTACAGTTAAATACAAGTACTACAAATGAAGAGTGTTTGGCTATATTTTACTCTCTGTAGCAGGGATGGTCAGGGAAACCACTGCCCTGTCTTACAATGGTAGCTTGGCTGATTCCTTGGCAGCCTTCAACTGGCAGGATTCATCCCAGTTTCTTTGAGCACAGCTTCTTAAGGAGTACTGCAGGATTCAATCCAAATTGAAAATGAGTCTTCCACACTTCAGTCTGAAGAAACAAATTCTAGTGTCTGAGCCATTTGTCTGGCTGTAGTCACAGGGAACGCTTCCAGGTACCCTTTACAGCCTGATACAGGGAAGCTGTACATGATCCACTTGCAAACTGCACGTGGCTCGGCAACCACAGGTTTGCCATTCCTGTTACAGTACTACGCTGTCACAAAAAAGCCAAAGGTCATCCTTAGATGGATGAGGCTAAATGTCATACTAAGCTATATAAATAGATTAAAAGAAATTTATAAAAATTCTGCTCCATGAAGTGCTGGTAAGGCATGGTCTGGATTACTCCATCCAATTTTGGTAGCCCACTTCAAGGAAGGGATCTAGAGAAACTGTGCAGCAGTGTATGATCAAAGGGATAGGAGAGATTTAATCTGGAAAAGGGAAGGCAGAGGGGAAACTATAAGCTTCATGTACACAAAATGCTACTGCAAAGCAGGGAACTGACTGTTCTCAATGCCTGTTGCAATAGGATAGGATTAACGGCTTTGATTGCACAAGGGAGATGCAAATTTGACATTAGGAAAGCTTTCTAGTGGGAAGGTTAGTTGAGCACTCAAAGACTGCCTGGGGAGGTTGTGGAGTCTCCATCAGTGAAAGTTTTTAGGAAGAGATTAGACAATCATCTGGTCAGAACAGTTAGGGGGAGTGGATTCAAGGAGCTCTTACAGTCTCTTTCGATCTTATTTTTACAGTCCTAGAAAAGATTTTTTTGGTTTGGTTTAGCTGCAACTGTCTGTTTCAGATTCCTGCTGGCAGGGATGACATTCAAGAAAAGTGATGGGTAAAACACCTCAAAACGGATGTTTCTACATTTGCTTTGCATACTACTGTGATCACTGAAACTCCCCAAACTTTAATGTGTTAATCCATCAAAACAGTTCTTTTTTGTTTCAAAACCTCTGAGTCTGTAGTGGAAGAAGGGATGGATGTTAGGCATAATGAAACCTTAATCCTAGAAGCTCCTGAGTAGTTTCCCTTTGATTTTGTGATCACAATAAGGTTTAGACACACACACACAAGTATGATGCAGAAGGAATTAATGATATGCTTTTATAGCATGAAAAGTTCATTTGAGCACACAGTATTCATGGTTTTCCTCACAAAGATCTCAGTTCCTTAAGCTTCGCTCATGCAGGTAATCCCCTTAAAACTGAAGGTAGAGAAGCCATGAAGGAAACAGCACAGCTCATCAGGAGTCAGTACTATGAGATCTGCAAGACCAAGGCACCAGTTCATACCAGTAAGCTACTACTCTTGCATGACATCTTTGTAACTACTGGCAGTTGGAAAAAGGAAGATGTTATCTGGAATGAAAATGAGAGATTAGGCAAAATTTATTTTCTTGCTGCCAATGAAAACACCGACGCAGGAGGCCAGATTTTAAAAAAGAACATGTGTCAATATGTGGATATGCATGTGTTATCTTTTAACACTGGGTGTTCCCCGCTGCTGTATGTAATTTAAAGATCTGTTGCCATCAATAACTTATGTATCCAGTCTTGCTTGCACTCCATTGTTACATGTTACTGTTCCTATTTTCAAGGACAATTTAACATTGATACATTTTTTTTTAAGGGAAGCTCCTGCTGTACTTTTCCTCTAGTGTTTTATTTTCTTCTGAACTTTTGACCTAACTATAAACAGATTTTAGGTTATCATATTTAATACATGTATCAAGACAAAGTCTCATCTGAACCCTCCTCATCATCCCTTTCCCACACCTCTTCCCCTAGGCTTCACATTAGATTTCAGGATTTAACTTTTTGTACATGACAATACAAAGTGAGTCACTCTTTGGAAACTCTTCCTGCAGTGGTACAGGAGTTCTAGTGGTAGTGTGATGTGCCTTCACAGAGCATGGACCAGGGGAATCTGTTTTATGATTCCCATTTGCCCATGCAGCACACATTTCAATACACATTGCATGCTGAGCAAGGGATCCTGTGGTCTTAAAGTTTAATTCCCACTTATAGCTGTGGGCATTAAATGAAATTAGCAGGTGGCAAGAAGTTTAAAGCAAACAAGAGATTCTTGATGATACCATAAGCGGTTAAGCTGCAAAATATCTTAGCACTGGAATACCTGTAAAAATGTGTTTATGTTCAAAAAAGGGCAAATTCACAGTGAAAAATCTATTAATGACTCTTGAATCCAAAGATACTGCCACTGTCTTAGGGAGTCCCTGGGCCAAAACCCCCTGGATCTTGAGAGAGTATTCTGGGGAGGGATCACTACGGGCTTGCTCTGCTCTTACACTCCTCTCCAGGCTTCCCCATTTGGCTATCACTGGTGACAGAATAGTGATTAGGTGAACCTTTCTTCTGACCTTGGGTGGCTCTTTGCATTTTCTTACATAGAATTGCCTGTAGGTGATATGGGATGGACTCTGCCGCATACTTTCTAGTTTCACACTGGCAGCTGACTCTCAGCTACAAAGTTGACAATATAATGCAGAGCCCAGCAAGTCTCAGGTACTGAGCACAGGACCTACTCTTTGCTGCGAGCACAGCCTCTCACCTGCTTGCAGCACAGAGCCACATCTTGCTTGGAGACCCCCAGTTGCCAGCTGGGGTTAAACCATGACACTCACACAGTGTAACTGCAGACAGACAGGCAGATAGGTCTCTCCAGACCTGTTTAAAACACAGTGCAGAGAAAAATCTAGTCCTCTCAATTAGACAGCTGCCTACCCTGCTGGTGCTTGGTTTTTGCTCTCCTGCCTTCTCCTTTCTCTTAGGAGATGCTGTGGAACAGCACAATGAATGCTGTGGAACAAAAAGTGGAGCCAAAGCAAACATCAACTTAAACCAAGAGAACCAAGAGTTTGACACAGGAGAGTTGAAAGTGAGGCTCCCAAATTAACAAGCAAACACCTACCAGATTTTCAAAAGCACTGTTGGGATGACTGACAGAGTTACAAGCCCAGCCTTGAGATGAGAAACCTGGTCCCCATCACCGGGGGTACGCTGCATCACCTCCTCAGGAGATCAGCGGTGGAGAGTAGGCATCCACCTCATAAGCATCTGATTCTTATTAGAGAATATGTATAAGCCCCAACTTGTTAACTCCAGAGATGAAAGTCAGTGAGAACATTTAACGCAAGCCTCTATTCCGAAGTCTATGACATAAGTTGCCTTTATCACATTAGGGGAATTCATTAATCATATTATTGTGGGGATACAGTGTCAGGTTGTGTTCAGCCTCAGAGCCCTGAGCCCGAGTCAAAGTATGCTATTTGGAAAAGCCAATTTCAAACCATTTCCTAAAGAGCAAATGCTTATTTGTGCATATTTGCCCAAACAGACTTAAAATGAATTCCCAAGTCTTTGCAGCCTTCACACAATTCATCAATTTCTCATGATCAGTCTGGGGAGGCGCAGAGGAAGGCTCATGGTACTTTCATGTTTTCTCATTAAAAAACACCCATTGGTACATTAATAAGACAAGAGCATCTCAGCAGGACATATAGCTAAGTGACATTTCTTTTGAAGAAAATGCACAGAAAGGAAGTGAACCCCAGCAGCTACAGCCAGCAAGAAAACAAGTAAATGAGCTTTTGTTGCAGAGAACAAAGAGGTAGGGAGCCAGGAATGGGTAAAGAAAGTGAAGATATGACAGAAAAGGGGAGATCGTTCTGCTTGGGAGCCTCATTAGTATCAACAGACTTGAAAGAATGAAAGTCTTCAGAGGTCAAACTGTTCTGATGTGTCCACCTCACTTAGGCTAGGATAAAAGACACCAAAAAACTACTGTCCCATTCTTTTCAGTGTATCACACCCTGTACTGAGCTCCATTCTGAAAGGGCTAAACAAACTGGTTACATTTATTGAGTGTACGTATTACACCCTATTTATTAAGTTTTTCCTTCAGAGTAGCCCTGCAGAGTAGGACAAAGATGGAGCAAACCATCTCTCATGATAAGACTCTAGAAACCAGTTCTCCTAAATTTAGTGACAGTAAACCCAACATATCTCAATTTTTCTGCAGTCATGCCTCTCTATTTGGGCCTATCCATCTTCCTGTGATTATCCTTCCCTTCTTTCAAACAAACTTCATCTGAGACCATGCAAACTATGCCTTCACAGCTATCAGCAGTAAATCCCCCTCTTTGATGCTACTGCCATGTTGATCAGCGCTTCTCCACTGGGAGCAGCCATTAAGCCCCACCAGACTGAGGGAGTGAAACGCATCTGCAAATACTGGCTACAAGTCTAAACACTGACTCCCCTGCTCTGGAGCATGAGCAGCTGCTGGCAGCAAAGGCAAATAAATGCATGCTTTCCAGAAATATTTACTGGTAGTGCAAAATTGTTTTTAAAAAGTAGATTCAACTGTTCAAGATTGCCTTTCCATGAACCCCATAGTTTCAGAAACACAAGTTTAGTGTGTATCTGGCCTAATGCATTCCCCACCACACTGAACCTGCTTCACCTTTATTAGAAGAGTATCTCCCTTTAGCAAGAGGAAAGCATAAGCCTCTTATGTACTCACTTCAATAGTTTTCACTTATTCCTGTGTGCTTGACAGCCATCCAAGTAGCCTCCATGCTTTGTTAACATACTGAGTATATTAATCCATTTTACAGTTTGCTGAACTCTCCCTCTATCCCTTCACTTTGACCAAGAAATTAAACTTTCACAGTCAAAGGTAGAGAAACTTCTTAACATCTTACATATTCCATCATATGTCCCCAGGCCTTTTAGATATATTTGCGTATTTTTTGGCATATAACTATTTGGGGGAGTTCCCATAAAACACATCATATTCTTGCTTATTTTTTTAAATCTTGTGGGTTTTTTTCACAGTGTAGGAATAAAGTACTCTCACAGAGATGCCACATAGCATAACTAAATCTTCCAATTTATTGTACTGTTTTGGAAATTTTCAGTCAGCAACCCCCCAGTATCTGTTTTAGCTGTCTTAGAAATGTTGAAGTCTATACATTTCCAAAACATTTTCCTCCTGATCTAAAAATATCTACATTTAGTATCTAGCAAAAGGACAGGGTATTTTAGTTGCATGACTTCATCAACTTGCCTTCAGTTTTTTAAAAATGTTAAAAAAAATGCTTCAGTTAATGTTAAAGCATTGAAAAAATGCTTCAGTGCTATAATCTTATAAAACATACCTTAAGAAACAAACTTCGAGATATGTGGATACATTTTTTTCATACAAAGGAAATCAGAACTGAAGTTGCTTGAACCCACCACAAAAAAAAAATAAAAAAAAATTAAAGAAACTGCATTGGTAAAAGGTAAAAATACAGAACTTTTAATTAAAAGATCTGTTTTTCCCCTTAAAGAAAATCCCTACATAGTTTTGGGACTTGTGACCTTTTAGGGTTGTTTGTTTTTCATAAAAATCAAGCATTTTCATTTATCAAAATCTTTTCATGACGAAAATAAGCAATTCCCTGACCAGTTCTTTGAAGCATCTTGGATTATCTATCCATATTGTCACATACAAGAAAAGAATAAAAAATATCCCACAGGTGGCTTCTTCCAAACTGACTCTAATATTAGTAGGCAGATGCAAATAATTAATTTATGAGCTGATATTTATTGTCATTTCAAGGTGATTAGGAATGTATGTGTGAAGTAATGGAACTTACCAGCCTTAAGGAACCGTTTGGCACACCCAGCCCAAAGCACAGCACTCATGTGCAGAAATCCCAAAGACAACTAGCAGAAAAAGTACCATGAACAGGAGGCATTCTGAAATAGTATTCCTATATCAAAATTAAATTGGAGGAAAATAAATACTGGCTTTTATTCCTGTATGATGTTAAGAAACAGAGGGGATTTTTAATACTAAATGCTTCAAGTTGACCCCTTTGGTATTAAACTGCAAATAAACTTTCAGTAAGAACTCCCACAAATCCAGTATTGTATTTCTAACACAACTGCTGACAGCCATCAGAGCAACAGTTTACAGTACATTAGGCTGGTAGACCAGAACTACAGATAATAAAGTACGCATATTTCCAGCACAACTATAATCTGTAAGAAGAATTGTTTAGGTAATATCTAAGCTTGTTTTCCTCAGATGCACAATCAGAAAATACTATTTCCTGAGCTAACTCTTAGAGAAAAAGTAGTCACATTTTTCTTCCTCAAAGTTATGCTAACAAGGGCATGTTATTATTAACAATGTTCCTCTAACAAGATTCTGATTTGCTGGATTGTCACCAGAAATTGTCCATAGATACCAAACATACCACTGGTTTTGATGAGTAATCAAACTAAAAAATTCACTGAATTATTTTCTTTCCATTAAAAAAGAAGTGACTTTTCGTGATAGCTCAAGGAAGCTAACAGTCCATCCTTACTCAACAGGTACAATATGAACAGCCTCCACACCTCTGGTTAATGGCAATAACCCTGGGAAGTGCTTCTGTTCCTATGCAGAGAGACCAAATGAAGAAACTTTTGGTAGTTTGGACATTTGAGCTAACACTTCCAAATTTTTTCCCATCTAGCACTAAATTCCCTGCATTATTTGGATGACAAATTGGAATCCAATCCACACCTATTGTCATTTAAGCTTTTTTTATGTTGCCCTTCAGATACTGAAAGCAGCCATCACTTCCTGCGAGAAGCCACACCAAATACCCATTATTCAAATACCCTTGATTTATCCTTATGGCAATTTGAAACAGCTGCAGAGAAAGTCCACAGCAGAGATATAATGAAGTTGGTTAAAAACAAGGCAGGCAAACACTGCACAATACCACACAACCTGCTCTAGTGAGCAGCACCTCTGGGAGGAGCTCCATTATGTCGATGCTACAAGCTGAAATAGAAGCATGGTGCTGTCCCAGAGAGATAACACATCAAAGAGCAAGAAGAAAAATTGGGCACAAAAATAAAATGGTCTCAACTGCTGTATGCTGAGAGTACTGCCTCCCACTAAACTGCACTCTTCTGAAGAAATGTTTTAGGGTTATTTCCCGAACTTTGTTCTTTGTTTTGTTTTTTAACTTTTGACACACAGGAAGTTTGCACTATCCACTGCCAGTTTCAAGAGCCATCTAGTTTACATTTTGAGTCAGGCTTTCTATGTCTGTTCTCCACAGATCTTTTCAATGCCTTGGACAATTTAAACAATATTTGACAGAGATGCTGATAAACAAAACAAAACAGGCCACTGGATAAGGGAAGAAGACCACCAAGAGCGTGATGACTGAGGGAAAGGAGGTCGGACGATCTCACGTTAATGGACACCAAGGAAAGCACATGGGAAAGTGAGACATTCCTAGTGCTCCAACCATGGGAAAGTCTTAACTGCTGCAACTGCACTTCAATCACAAGAAACAAATCCAAAGGGCTCCTTTTGGAATAAGACCTCAGTTTATGGTTACTGGATCATCACTGTGCCACTGAGGACACATAGCAGGGGCTTCCACATAAACATTCTTGCTGGGTCTCTTGATCTTTGCTTGAAGCCTGGAGACAACCTGCCAGTAGGACCAGCAGAAAGGGAGGGCTCAAGGTTTATGCTTTTATCCCAGCCTCCCCCTTCTATGCTCTCCCCTCCCTCCTCCTTATGCCATTCCCAGGGAGTCTTTGGGAGGGTCTGTGCTGCCCAAGTTTTAAACCATACAGAGTTCCTTCTTCTCCCAGGTGTGACATTCCACAGTTGTACTACTGCTTCACTTAAATGGTTGTACAATATTTTTAAAGTAAATATTCATATTAATATTAAATATCTGGTCAGTCAGACTCCTTGCATATAAATATTTTAGTACATAGTACATTTTGGGTGTTGCTTCACAGTTCTCTGCTGTCCTGTTGCGCTCACCAGTCTGTCAAGGTGGAAAATCCCTGTTAATGAGGGGACTCAGAATGGAAAATTGGATGGTCCCATCAGAGGAGAGGAACAGAGGAGCACCTTCACATCCTCTGAGTATGTGAGATGAAAAATCAAAACATCAGATGTGTCCTGTAGTCCCAAGATGAACAGAAATGCTTTTCTTCATTCTCAGAACCTCCATTAAAGGAAATTACTGCAATTGTCTCAATATAAACAAGCAGTTCCATGGGCAGCAAAGCTAGTCAAACCTATTTTACTATGAGCTGGGTTTTGTGGTTGGATTTGCTGATATTTAATAGGATGGCAGAGCTGCTTATATCTTTTGCCATTAGGGCGTTATACTGTTTTTCTCCTATGTGTACTCCCTGGTGTCTAAAATGGCACAAATCTGTACCGCAGTTGTTTTTTCTTGTGGAGACACTAATAAGCACTCTCTCTCCCCTCCTCCTTGGCTTCCTCCTGAAGCTTGTGGGATTATAACACCTCTGAGATCAATGCCCTCCTGCCAATCTGCCTGAACCCGTTGGTCCACCTCAACAGTTGTTCATGGGGCAAGTGGGCATGATCCCCAAAACCTTCTTGACTTAAAAAAATGCTCTAAGAAGACAAGACAGCTGTACTCATTTTTGCAGCTTCATTGAGAGGTAGAAAATGCTCTTGTACCCCTTCGCACTGCAATGAGAGAGATGTAAAATAATCCTACAGAGTTCCCTTCACTAAACTTTCTCCTGAATGAAGAGGAAGGGAGAAAGTATAGGATAAAGGTACGCAGCACCAGAAACATTTTCAAAATTCATTCTGAGAAAACAGCATGACACAGGATTCATGTTCCCAGATGAGAAAACTCACTGTAGTTTTTTCTACAGCCACACCGTCAGTGGGATTTGTGGTTGTGTTTTGTGGCTGCTGAGATAGCAAAGAGCCAGAACTGGCAAACCAGCTCAGGGAGCCAAAAAAAAAAACACCCCCCTGAAACCACTAGACCTTTACAGCAGGATTGAATTGTTACTTCTCAATTAATTGAACAGGACTTGCAATTTCTGTCATTTGTGTGATTTCTTCCTTGCTATCTACAGGCACCCATCTTTGCTTTTACTTAAACAGTTCCTTCCCTGGCTGAAGGGGCGGGAAGAACTTCTTTGTAGTCTGCATCACCCTGTTCTTCAAAAGCTTGCTTGTGTAATAAAAATTGAACCCTAAATAGCCAGTATTGAATGGATTGGCAGAAGGTCTCTATAGTACAATACAGAAAATCAGTATTTACTGTGTGACAGATGCCCCAGAATTTTGGAAAACTCAAAAAGTATTGTATGAACTTTCTGACAGCTGTATGTATAGCCAAGGACTTTTTGACTACAGAGCTAGAAAAGCAAGATAAAAATCCACTTCCTTTACAGACTTAAGACAGTGAGAACCAGTTAATGTAAATCCTCTATACCAAAATAGGGCAGATAACAAGTCTTTTGAATTTTCACATCCTCACCTCATAAGAAAAAGTGTGGAATATTTTTACTAGATTCAGAGGTGTCTGTCAATAACATCTACTGGTTTGAGGACAGTCAGTCTCTCTTAACAGGAATGAACTCACAGCCAAGCAGAGCTGGCTGTGCGCAGTGCTCTGTGGTGTTGGCCTTTGAAGAGCCCTGATGAAAGGCAAGGGACTAACTGTTAAGCTATGGATGCCTCAAAGAGCGGGGGGTTACTCCTAAATGTTTTTGTTCTGAAGAGCTAATGATTTGATTTCTGAGTCCTGACAGGTCATGAGCAGGTTGCTTTAACTTGTGGTTTCTACCACAATATCACACCTCTCAAGGTAGTTGGAGCACATGTCCACAACGCATGCTGGGAGCATGCTTAGACCCTTGTTGCAATACAAAGATTGTGCTGTTTCTCCCTTCCAGAGCTATAATCTGCGCAAGGACAAGCACAGAGGAGATAATACCAACTCATCCTCATGCCATACTCCACTGCAATTGTAGACATGCGTCCTCTGAGAACTGCAAACAGGCTCAGCCTGGGATTGAACAGTGGAGAGAGAACAGCAGGACTATCCAGCAAGGTAGACATCCTCCTTAGGTTGCAGCTGGGACCACTGGGAAGTCAGAGATGCAGGTAACTTAGAAACTACATGTATCACTACACCCATGAAGGTGAATGGATGATTTCCTCCTCTCCTGCATAATTGCTTCAGTCTTGAAATGTGATTAAAATGTGAACTGAAGATAACACTGAACAGGACTGAATTAAAAAGGAAGTCAAGAGTCTCTTTGAGACACCTTCTCTGAACCCACTCATTCAAAATTTTCAAACGGAAAAGATGACCTTGCTCTTGGTTTTTTTGTTCTGGTTTTTTTTTTACTGTACCACTCTCGTGTCATTCTGGGCAGTCTGGGGAAGCTACTTACACAGCTTTCAGAACTAATGCATCTCCCTGTGTTGGGGACTTTACCACAAACAATTTCCCCCAAACCAAACTGACTGAAAAAACACTGGTTTTATAACACCCAAACAAACAAAAACCTTGCTGTGATGAACCACCAGCAAGTTAGTCCAGAAACCACAGTATTAAAAGATTTATGCTACTATAGTCACTCATAAAAGTAGGAGAGATTACTCTGACAGGGAGTAAAGTGGTTAGCTAAAATTACAGCTAATAAAATCACTCCCTTCACACATATTTTTCTGAGATGGAACAGATGCAACTAAACCTGCTACAATAATGGATGCTTTGGTATCTTTAGATGACCAGTTCAGCCAAGGTCAGGCTCAGATCACTTCTGGATCCTACCAGAAGTTCTTCTGTGCCCAGTGAATTGATGGGGAGTTTTTTTGTGGATGGCATCTCTTCAGCACAGCAGGCAGGACTGAAGCAGATGTGCAGAGACTACAAGTAAAATAAAGGTGGAGGAGATGGCGGGGAGAGAAAACTGTAGGCACTATGAGACACATTCTCTCTTGCATAATTAAACAGGATTTTGATTGTCCTGGAGTTCCCTCTTGCACTGTTGAGATGTGAGACAGGTCACTCCTATCAAACACAAGCCTATCTATAGGAAGGACACCACAGGAGATATTGTACTCTCACACCACTACAATCCCATGCAAGTAACAAAGGTACCATAGTGCGGAACGTGTCCCACAGACATCCATCTCTTTTGGGATGAAAGGCAATTTCATTACTTCCCCTCACAACTGCAAATTATACATGCTGAAGTAACTGCAGCACTTGCCTTTAGTTTGTTATAGCCAGCTTCAAAAGGAATATACTTTTACACTGAAGTGGAATGAAAGCTACAGTTACAGAAGATGGAGTTGAACAACCTCTCCTCAATTAGCAGCATCTAATCCTTCCACAGTTGTACATACAGTTTTAAGAGGTTTGGATTCGATTTCCCATTCTGTCACACCAAAATTACCATGGCAGCATTCAGTGGAATTTACAGGACTCTCCACTAGGGCTAAGTGGTGTAACAGTGCCCAGAATCACTCTCACATGGCCAAGTGCTGCTGAAAAATAGTAGCAAGAATGTAGTGATCTGCCAGGTCTCACTGGAGATCCAGTGAAGACATCAGTGATCAGGATGAGTGGACACCACACTAAAAAAACTAGTGCTGCCTGAGAGAAAAACCACAATGAGGTAGAGCATCTCCACTCCTGCCAACACAGGTTCCAGTGATCTGCAATTTTGAAGGCAGTTTGTACATTCAGTAAAGTTGAACCTTGGAACTTTCTGCAGACCAGGACTGTATGGCAATTACAAGTTTAAAACAAAAAACACTCATCTAGCCAGAGCAGACAACCTCACCCAACAATTCCCAAGTCACTTTAATAAGCTGCAGTCAAAACTAATTGTATGGAGAAGTGCACAATCAGATTTAAGCTCTTGGAAGTGATGGAAAATCCATCACGACTGCTACGTCCCTAATTACCATCCCATTAGAAAATTTGGCACTCTATTTCCAATATGAGTTGGTCCAGTTCCCCTATTAGAGCTCATTAAAACTGCCCTACTACAAATCTTCCTGTGTGTATTAAGAGTGATTAAGTCACCTCAAGTCACCTGAATGGGTGAATTTGAGAGCTTACCTTTTATTCTCAGAGACTTAATGAGTTTTCTACACGACTGTTCTCTCGTCTCTCCCTTCCTAAGTGTATTAACACCAGCACAGGTCAAGGAAGCCCAGTAACAGGCACAGTAATGCTGCATAATGGCAGAACATGCTTCTCCATCCCTGCTCTGGATTCCCTTTGCTACACTGCCAAAAACTGTGCTAGCTACTCACCCTCAGCGTAAAACCAGGAGTACACGTTCAACCAATTACCCCTCAACCCCTGGCCCTTCCCTGTCCTTTCTGAAGCTTTCTTTCTCAAGACACAGCCCCCACTGCATAAGTGGGATCTACATCTTTTTGCTTCTGAAACATGCAGCCTTTCATTTGTCATGCATAAATGCACTTAGTTCATAATGCAATATCAGCTGCTCTTCTTAAATGACCTACCTTGCTCATTTTTTTCATTCCACCAGTTTTTATCATCCGCAAACTTTCATGCAACAGCCTTGTATTTTCTTCATGCTGCAGACAAAAAATAATCCTCTAGATGAGGCATTAGTACTTTCTTAGCCTCAAAAAAATGCAAGCAAGACTTGTATCTTTCCTGTACAAGAAGATGGCCGGCAGCATAAAGGAAATCAGTGTTTCTATTAACACAGACCTGCCACAGTTCTACTAAGATATCAAACACAGTACAAAAGGCTGTTCCTCCGTTCACCCCTCATAGCCCATTTGATTTTATTTTTTTTAAAGAAACAACTCTAGCCTCACAGTTTTTTCTTTGACTGAGGACACTGCCAAAGGTGATGTTTGGTGGCTACAACCTGCAATAAGCATACAAAATCCATAGCTGATTGTAATTCTAAAGAGTTTACGTTTTGGAGCTACGCATTCTCTGGTATTACTAAGACCATAAGATATCTACGAAAGAGGTAAGGGGAGAAAAATTACTATCATCTTTATTATGGACTATGTCCTGAAACAGCTTTTCTGTAAGTACAGACTTTTCAGAATCACATGAGCTTATAAAAAAGAGGCTTGTTACTATTTCTGTTGTGGTTTTGTTGTTGGGTTTTGTTTGTTTGTTTGTTTTAATGTACACTTAGCAAATCTTTTTGGCAGAAAGTTCCACAGGAAAGTCAAAGTTGGTCTTCTACAATCTGTGTATTTTTATGATGGGAAAATGCAAACAAGTGTATAGAATTCATTGTCTGTCTGCCATTACTTTAAGTGTATCTTGCCACCAGTTCTGTTTTTCAAACTATGTTCTGTGACACATGAAGAAGACTGGAGGAGTAGATTGAAATAGAGTGATTATTCTTAACAAAAATTTCACAGATTTGCATTCCTCTCAATTTGAATGTTCCAAGCACATTATTTTTCTAAAGTCTGGTTTTCTCCAGATAATTATTTCCCTTACCTGCCTCTTAAATAATTCTTCTCCGATGTCAAGGACAACACTGTCTTTTCTAGATAGTTCTAGACGTTTTGTTAGCAACTCAGCCACTCTGTTCTCAGGTTCCTTCAGAATCGGAGCAATACTGTAGCTCCTGGTGACTCGTTGCTTTCCAGTTTTCTTGTGCACTCCAGTACATGTTCTTGTTCAACATATTCATACACTGGTGCAGCGTCAATGCAGAGCAGGAGACAGCACAACAGTTCAGTTGTCCCCTACTGCATGACCCTAAGTGCCCATTGTGTCAGATTGGTAATGGCAAGGAGAGACAGAAGATGGGATACAATCTTGTAGCTCCTCTGTCTGCCTAAATCTGTCCCTCCACCTCACAGGACAAAATATACAGAAGAGAGGTTCTTCCAATTCTACATGAATAAAAGGCAGGGAATAGAAGAGGATGTTCTGCCATCCTGTCAGAACACAGTGAGCCAAACTTTCTGCTCGATTTCACTCTGGAGGCCACATTTTGCCTCTTTGGCTTTAGTGAGGCTGTAAAGTGCATAGGCTACTACCAGGCATAACAGGAGGAAGCAATTTTTAATCTGACTCTGTGTGTAGGGAAGAAAAATTACACGAACACAAGCGTTTAAGTGTTTTTATAGACCAGAACCCCTGAAGACCTACCCCAGCAGAAGATTAAGGAGCAGAAACAAAGCTGAAAAGGAAATATGACACCAAAAATAGTTTGCGTGGTTGTTTTCATTTCAGAGTGCATCACTGCAAAGACAGAAAGAAGTCAAAGAAACCAACTTTTTGCACACCACAATTCTTCTGGGATTCCACATACATCCAGTGCACCATAAACTGTAATTGTGGAATGAATGATAATTCATGGCTTTGTTAATTTCTAAGTACAGGAAGTTCCACTTGTACCCTCTCTCTTGTCCTGCTCCTGCTGTTGGCTGGGAGATCTAGTGGAGAAGCAATTGAACACAAGAAGCATCAAAGGAATAGGAAGTCAGAGTTCAGTGGCTCCTACAAGATAATCAGTGCATCACACTTGCTAGAGACTAAGATCAGAGGATAAGAAAAACCCAAAACCATAGTTTTGAAGTGGTAAGTAGTTCAGGGAAAGCCACTTTGCAGAGACTGAAAACTTTGGAAAAACTTCCTCCTATGGGTTTTATTGCATGTGTTTGGGTTCAGCATCTTACTGAGAATCCTTTATCATAAGAAGTCAATACCTACAACAAATAGTAAGATACATTTAAAACTTCAGCTACTAAATTAAAGATTGGACTTTCGAGTAAGGAAAATACAGCAATCCAGTAAGTTTTTACAGTGCAAGGGGTGAATGACTGTTTACATTAAGTGGCATTGAGCTTGTGCACTATTTTTAACCTCTTTAATTGTTTAAGTATGTGCAATATTTAGGGATTATCCTGACAAAACAGCAAAAGCCTCACTAACACCTACAGATTTCTTTTTAATTCTTCTTGATGTCCATAAATCTAAATTCAATAATGAACGTTGTTCAGTACTTTGTGATCTGTGCTGGATTCAGGCCAATTTGTATGTCATTGTGAAATACTGACACACTGTAACACTAATTTTCTGTGTATGATAAAGATAAAACACAACTTGTAATTTGCTGACTCATTCTCAAAAAACAATTAATCTTCTTAAATGCTGTCTGCTTTGGAGAAAAAGTGATGGAGGAAAGAGAATGTACATCATGATGAGGTTATTCAAGTATTAATGCCACCATTATGAAAAAATGTGGTCAAAATACATTGTCTAATGCACATATCTACATGAAAGCGGACATGCAGCTATGAAACTTGACAGGCTAGAGACACTGTCACAACGTTAAAAAAAATCTATAAATTCAGGAAAATCATCTAGGATCTGCTTTGCTGGCTCAGTCCTGTCCTGCAGACCACAGACTCTGTACACTGAATGTCTCAGCTGAAAAAATAAATCTCTGCATTAGAAAATGAACTTTCCTAATACTGACCTGGATAACCAAGAAAGGTTTAAAGGAACTTCTTATCTGAAGAGGAAGAAGAAACTGAATTCAATGCCTCTTCAGAGAGTGGCCCATGGACAGGCCTATGGGCCTTGTGTGCAGTTTGTTCATTGTTTTAAGGATTGGCACCTATGTTGTTAACACTAGGAAGTGGGTTAGATGTAGGAGGGTGCAAGATCTACAGGCTGAGGATTGCTAAGAATATGATGTATGGAGTGGAGAGCACTGAAGTTATTTCCATTTTATTTCACTTGATTGTATGATATGACTATTTGTGTTCTTTCCCTTAAATATTAATTTTCTACTTCAGCAAAACCCTCCTGCATTCTGAACTGTAATACTCCTAAGTAGATTGTTATATTCAGCAAATTATGAAAGTTTTCTCCTACTGACAAGATAATCCTCATCAAAGCAAATTGCCCTTATGGATTCCACAAGCCAACTTAGATGTCACATTTAAGTCAGACTTCGTAAGGGGAAGAGAAACCTTTCAACCTACCAACATTTCTATCATGTATCATCATAGGAAAGCAATTTGAGACACACACCGCAAACAAAAGTTAAATTAATTTAGGAATTTACTTAAAGTGGTAAAGAATATTTTTTAAACTGTAAACAGTCATCTGTTTTGATACTGACAACCATTCATTAGCCCTGGTGTTTGCCAACTCAGTGCAGCAGATGTTATTTTCTTGTTGTATATTTTCATAAGATGCGGTCATTGTTTAAGCTACATTCTAACAAGGACTCAGAATTAAATGGAACTAGCTAAATTAAAAACAGAACGTTATTCTCCAATGTGAATTAATTACAATGACACACTGAAGTGAGAAGAAATAATTCATGTTCTACAAATAGCTGCAAAATGGTTGCAATGTTAACCCTTGGCTGATCTTCATGCACAAATGGAAATAAGAGTATACTGGAAATGCTTGATATTGTGCCTCTAAGCATTCTTTTATAACATAGATGTGTGTATAAATAATATATATTTGACGGAAGCACATATATACATGTACATATAAACACAGACAGGTATTTAAATTCTGGATTTCTGTCCAAGCCAATGTATTTAGTGGGAAAGGACAAAATAACTTGAATAAACAATTATATTTCCTCAGTCTCTCTAAACTGAAATGCAGCCCAGTGTGTTCAAGAAAACTCCCAAATTTCAGATAGTTTACTTCCCATTTCCCTTCTTACACAAAAAATGGTGAGATGTAATGAAGAAAGTTGTCCTCACACTATTTCAGTTTAACAGCAAAGGATGGTAAACCTATATAAGATATCTCCCTAGATTTGACTGGTTCATATATGTATCTGCTAACAATCTGAAGTGCTGGATGCTCATTTGGACTGAATTTTAAATCCCTGAAGATTCATCCATCGCCAGCTTACTGTCTGCAGGAACAAGAACAATATTTACTTTGTATTTTGTTTTTCTTATCTTTCTTATTTTTCCAACTTTATTACTTGTGAAAGGTCCAACATTACTGTAACTGGAGACTAGACTGTATAAAAAGATGTTCTCTTTATCACCAGAAAAACTGCCCTACCTTGTCCTCTCAACAAAACTTAAGTCTGAAACGTAAAACCAGCTGCCAGATTCTGACTACTAACGTGTCTTTCATCATTGTGCATTTAACAGAAACTTTATGGCCCAGTTTGAAACTCCCTGTTCAGCATTCAAGGAACACAGAATATGTGAAGAATTCTGTGGCTAAGAACAAGACAAAGCTTGTAGGTCAATGTAACTTCTTTTATTAGCCCAACAGGTATAGCTTTTTGAACAACGTGAAAAAGCTTTTGGACACGCAATCACTTCTTGGGGTATGAAATACATAATAGAAGCAGCCTACTTAAGAACCATGTAACAACAGAGAAAACTGAGAACTATGACAATTACAACAAAACACCTCAAGACCATTGAAGACACTAAATTTTGCTATTCGAAATTGAGACTACACAAGATAAAGGCAGCAGCCAAGTTAAACATGACATCTCTTTCATAAAAGATCATAGAGACACTGCTATTAGCCCGACAGTTAAAAGCACATGACTAAAAGCCAGTTCATGTCCCAGGCTGTGCAACTGTGCTATTCTGTTACTCTCTGTAAAACTGTAGTATCAACTTTCCACCTGTTCCACCAAAGCAGGTTCACACCAATTACATTAATCTGTGTAAATCGCATATAGGACTTCAAAGGAAAGAACTGTAAAGTACAAAGGATTGTATAATGAATAACAGTTGAAAGAAAAGCAGAAAGAACATGCAGTGTTAAGCCCAAAATATCCACAATTACCCGACCATCAGGTTTTGCCTCCAGCTAGAGTTCTGAACAAAACTTTGGAAGAAAACAGTGGAAGCAGAAATCATGGATGACGTAACAGGAATGGACCTGAAGACCATTCATTTATTGAGATCAGTGGCTCTTGCTGAAACTACAAGATCTGAGCCAGTGCAGGTGAGAAGGGGAGAAAGCACACTTCTGGTCTAAAGATCCGCTTCCCTCCCAAGGTCAGCAAGCGTATCAGAGTATTTGGAGGACGCAGGGGCTCAGACTTGCAAGGACAGGGGCAGCAGCAAGCCTGCTGTCTCTCACACTGATGGGATGTAACTGCAATCACCCAGAGTTTCCAGCCCTTGAGGCAGGCAGCTTGAGTCTGAGGTGAAGCTCATCTTTTGTTTTGATTCCAGTTTCCGGGAGGGAATGAGTTTCCAGCAGCTTTCATTATGAGGCAGGAAGCAACAAAAAAACAGCAATAAAAATTTAAAAAAAAAAAAAAAAAAAAAAGCAGAAGAGGGCAATAGGAGTCAAGAAACAGGAAAACAAGTTAGTAGAAGGACAACATGCAGGATATATATGTATGTGTGTGTCTGTGCTTGTGCAGTACTAGCACTTCCCGTAAAACTTAGCTATATGCCAGAACTTGGCTTACTGTTGATCATAATTTGAGACATCAGTGACTGCTATTCTCCAAGGACATTTAGTATCATTGTTCACTAGGCATGATGCCTAAATATCATTCCACCCCTTGAGGAATTATATGCCAAACTTAAGAAGTAAAGTACTTTTAATAGTGGTCTATTCTTCGCATGTGGCTTTGATTGATACAGGTTTTATAACAGCTAATAGCACGTACTGGAAAGGCTCTGGGACCAGCTTGTGCTGAATAATGGTTAGCTGTGGGAGCCAGGATTCTCAGCTTATTCTCTTTAAATAAACCCCCAAACATTAGGATTAAAGAAAAGCAGGAAAAGCACAGAAAAACTAGCACTACCAGTAAGGAAAGAGTGTCAGAAGTATATTTAAGACTCTCCAAGCAGCATTCAGGTTTTTATAACAGTCTTGATAATGATCTTACACTTACAGAGTATCTTTCATCCAGAAGGATTCATTTATGGGCTGTATGCATACCATGGGAATAACTGTCCTCCCTTCTGCCAACTTACACAGTGAAATGCTGTTTACACCTCTAGAGGAAAATGTTGTGCTACGTGAATTGCTGCATCACAACCAAAATGGATTAGGACAGGCAGTGCCAAGTGCTACAACAGTCAAATACAAAACATAGTAGGGAATTTGAAAGAAACAGAACATAAATAATCAAAACCACATTCTGGTCAGGACACTGAGATTAACAGAGAAACTTCCAAAATGTATCATGGTATTAGTCATCGAACTTTTGCTTTTAAATCCCCTTTGGACTTTTTAGCTCTCACTTAGATTCTCTCAATGTATACTCATACAGGCTGCTTTCTAAAACATTAGCAACCAGCCAGCTGAGCCTGACAGAGCTGTTTCCAAAACTTTAAATAGTTATGTTACATATAATATATGGTAATTACTGGCTTTTTAATTGTACCCAATGTAAAACAAGATTTTAAATCAAATAACATGAACAAAAAGCAGTTATAGAATAAGATTTATATTTTAAATGCATTAGGATAATTCTCACTAGGTCCAACTACCCTCTTTAATTCAATTTGTTTCTGACTTAGTCCCATCATCCTTACTTACTTAAGTTGTTTTTTCCCATAAAGGTGGAAAAGAACAGGACTGCTCATCGAGATAACAGAAGCAAATTCAGGACTCCTGCAACAGAAGAAAAATAACATGAAAATGGTACTGACTGCCACATTGTAATTAAGGCTGGTGTAAATTTGCACTTGTCAGGGTGCAGTGGGGCTTTGTGGGAATGGATATGGGCTGAGGCCAGGGCCCTGAGAGTGCATAAAGCACAGAATGAACTCCACACTTTATCACAGGGCAACCAACTTCATGGCCTCCTTCAAGGAGCAGGCAAAGGCCCAAACCCAGTCTGAGTTCCTTTAACTCAGTTTCCAAGAGGGGAAAGTGTTCCACTTTCACTCAACAAGGAGGAAGCAAAGCCACAGCAAAGTTTTTCTGGCCTTGGGTCCAAGCAACCCAAGGCTATATCCTTCAAACCAACCAACCAACCTAGCTACCTATAAAGGCCCTGCCCTCAGGTTATGAACTCAGGACAAAAGCAGAGAAAGAACCATTCTTGCTATTCTTTCAGCACAACACTAGTCTACAGCACAATCCAGGTAAATAATATAAGCATTGATGTTTTCATTTAAAAGCCTGGGTCAGGAGACTTGTGACTGAGGGAAAAGACCCCATCTTCCTGAGCCTTAGCTGTTCCCCCCGCCACTGTGTTTTCTTCCTTTCACTATTTCCCTAACCAAAAAAGGACTTTTGTCACATCATCTCCCATTAGCTTAGCAAGTCAGAGCAGCCAGCTCTCCTTTTGAGACCACATTGCTCAGGTGATTTTTAGATGTCACTTTCCAAACTGTACCTTGCAACAATTAAACTTAATTCCAGGTTAACACAGCTTTAGATTTCCCCCCCCTATGGAATAGGAATAATACTAAATGGGGAAAAGTTTCCTAGTGCTAAATTGGAAGGAAGGAGCCTTCCACTACCCCTAGGAACAGGCCATGATATTGCTGGACCTGTTATGACAACTAACAGTGGCAAGACTGAATACAAACCTAAGTGCTTGCAGAATGATGGCCAATGTCTGACACAAGGTCATAAGGCAGGGATCCATCCTTTATTAAATTTTAAATGTTAAACGTATTGCCTTGCTATGATATTTCTACCCACTTCGTGTTGATCCACTTGCTTCACTCATGAAGGATTTTTACTTGAAAAACACCTAAACTACAAATGGATCAAAATATCAGTCATGCAGACAAAGCACGTATTACGAACAAGTAAATAACAAGCTTTTCTTCTGGGAAGAAAACAAATCCTCAGTTCCTGGCAAGGAGGCAAACCACTGTTCCTAGCAACCAAGACTTCAAAACAACGATCTAAACTGATGAATCAGAATTTGTAATGACAGAAACAGAATTATACACAGCCCTCTACAAGGGTTTATAGAAGAAATTAAACATAACTACATTACCAGTAACATGACAAATGCAGCTAAGCTAGAAAACACATGATAAAAAATAGTAACTAAAGCAAATGGTAACCATGAAGATGGTTTTATCATTTAAAAAATGAATTTCATCCATCTGAATGCTCAAATTACTTTTTTTTTCCCCCCAGTAATATTGAGCTGAATTGGCTATTCAGCAATTTCAATACCATTAACTGCTAATGCTGAAATAGGGTTTTGTTTTTCACATCAGGCAAGAAATGATTGACAGCCATGCCAGAGTTTGTATAGATTTTAGCACAGGAGAGACTGTTTGTTTACTCTCTGTGACTTTCCTCATTGTGGCTGGGCAAAACCACAGGTGGCACTAAGAGGAATTTAGTTAGCAGGCAGAATTTCTTTCCTTTGTTCTTTTCTTGGTGGAAAAAGAAGGAATGGAAAAGTAACTACCAGTGACTGAATTTTCTTGGGAAAATGTGTTTGTTCGTATAACAAGAGCAGGGATCTCCCTTAAATTAACAACTAGGGTGAGAGGGAAGATATAACAAGAGAAACATACAGGCATTTCTTTGATATTGACACAAATGTAAGCACACCTAGTATCAGATTAGTAGAACAGCATCCAGTTTCTTTAATTAAACAGACAGAGACATAACAAGATTCACTGGTTAAAAACCAAAGCTAGAAAAATCTGAACAGGAAGAAAAATGCAAAATTTAAATGAAGGTAATTACCTACTGGAATATTTTATTGAAATGTGTTGGTAGATTCCTCAGCATCCCACTAGGATAGCTTTTTACAAGATAAACCCCCAAACAAACATAATGTATTAGGCTTCACACAGAATAAGTGGGTAATACTTCATGGCATCTGTTATAATACAGATACAAGTAGATGTGCATAATGGTCTCTGCTGACCCTGAATGATCAAAAGCTTTAACCCAAACTGAATATACAAAAGAACAAGAAAACAATTTATGGATCCTTCTGCCAACTTCAATTATGCTGATAAGTGTCTTACTGGATAATAAAATCTAACTGAAATCATTTCAAAGTGTCACTAATGTGAGTAAGACTGGAAAAATCAGAAACTTCCTGTTTTATGGAAATTAGATTTGTAGTTATGCTGTCTCTCCGTTTCTTCAGACTTAATATCTTTTGAAACTAATAACTAATCTAAAAAACAAATGGGACACTAAGTGTCTGAGAAATTAAATTCTTGAAGCTGAGGGGCCAGGTATATAATTTGCTTTTCCTCATTGCCAGCAAGAATCAACCTATTGACATACCCATGTCTGGAGACTTACTACAAGAATATGGTGTCTGGTCCTGGCAAGAAACGAGTCATGTTTCACACATCTCCCAGATTTTGTTGGAGCAAATGGAAACAGATAATCCGAATGACAAAGTCCATTTGGGTTTCCAAAAGGCCTTTGAAAAGGCCATTCACCTAAGGTTTTTGAAGAGCCAAACTGCCATGGAATAACCTTATTACGGATAAATAATTGCATAAAATACAAGAAAGAAAATGTAGGGCTAAGTGGACATTTTTCACAGTGATGAAGTTCATCACCAGATGTCCATCTGGATCTACACTACGGTCTATTTTATTCAACTTCATCACAAAATATATAGAGAAGAGTGGACAGTAAAGTGACAAGGCTTGCTGCTGGTGCTAAATTATTCAGCATAGAAGAAAACAAAAGCTGAATGGCAAGAGTTACAGAAGTACTCATGATACAGACTGGCAAACAATAAAATGACAGATGTGGGGGAAAACAATGCAATTAATTTTAAATATGCAGTCACAGCAAACCAGGCTTGGTATAGTTTTGCAACCAAACCTGAATGACAGGCAGTGAAGAATTGTACTACCTGCAGATCCAGCCAGTGGGGCAGCACATTGGATCCTTTTGCCTGTTTATGAAAGATTGAAGTCACTTCACCCAGCAAGAGGTGGGATGGACTGTATTGCCTCCTGAAATGCTTTGTGAAGGGTGAAAAAAAGCTTGTCTGCTCACCTCATCTGTTCAGTTGTGATTAAAGGCTTGTTTCCAGGCACACAAAGGAGCACAGAGGAGCGGTGGCAGGCAGGGGAACCCGAATAACCTCATCAGAAGAACCTGCCTCAGCTTCTCCAGAGCCATCACAGGAGGGGGATCAGCCCACAGCCAGGGTGTGGAGTCCCTCAAGATGAGTCAATGGAAAACCTCTCCAGAACACCCTACAGACTGAGGGAGGTTACTGCCTACAGAGGTATGGGACTCACTATCGGATGTAAGAGAAGAGCATTTGGGGATTGTACCAGACTTATCAGATGTCCAGGGGATGAACCAAAGGTAGGGAAAAGGATGGATCAAGGTGGTTTGGGGAGGAACAAGCATGGAAAAATAGAGGGATAAAAGGAGCCAGTTGCATGTGAACAGGTTGCTGGTCATCACTCTTATCTGTCCATGCCCTGCACCTGATCAGCACAGTCTGTCCCATCTTCTTCCTAAGCTCCATTTTAAAGTATTTTCTTGGGTGAGGGGACCCTCTATTCTGTGTGCCATTGTGTGCCTAAGGTCTAAGTGCCAGCAACTGGAGTCAGACCACAGGTCATAGGAGCAACTGTAGAGACTGGAGGGAGTGAGGTGTCTAAGTGTCAGCAACCGCAGAGGGTACCAGGAGTCATAAGGGCCACTGTGTCTGGGTTGACAGCAATAAGAGAGATTAGAGCATATGGAGGTCTAATTGCCAGCAACTGAAGTGAGGACCACAGGTCATAGTGACCTGTGTGTCCGGGGTGCCAGCAACCACAGAGACCAGAGCGTGTGCATATTTTGTGGGTCCATGTGTCAGTGTATGATCATTAACTGAAGCTAGATTGCCATGCAAGTAGGATAAAGAGGCTTGGGAATCAGGTATCAAAGCAGCCACAAGTCTGGGCCAGATACTGCAAAGACCAGAGGGTCTGAAAATTAGCTGATGGAACAGTCTGGCAGTCCAAGCCAGCTCCTAGAGAGACTGTGAAATCTGTGGGTCGACTGAAAGACTCATTTGCATTTGTGTGTCTGTGCACAAGGCAACTGGAGACAAGAGGACCTGGGGCCAGCTACTGTATAGACTGAATGTCTATGGCCAGCTCCTGGAGGATCCGTAGTGTGCCTGTCTGTGCGTGCGTGCGTGCATGCGTGTGTGTACGTAAGAGGGTCTGACTAACAGCAACTGAAGTGGGGCTGCAAGCCTCAGGGGCTTGTACATCCAGCTCCCGGCAACTGGGGAGAATAGGAAATGCAGGAGCCAGCTATTGGATAGACTGAGTGCCTAAGGCCAGCTTCTGGATGGATCCATATTGTATGTGTGTGTGTATATACATATATAAGTATGTACATTTTCTATTAAAGGGCTTTCACCCTGATCAGCCAGAGAAGGGAACAGGATGAATCCATTGCTACTGTTTATGCTGTGTTTTCTATTGGTGTTGATCTGCACGGCCAATCATTTGTGTATGTATATACATACACCACGTGTGGATGTGTGTCTATTGGGAATACGTGCTCAGTCTCTGGTTGAATGGGGGAATATGGAGCAGGAGCAGCCTTTCCTCTCTCAAGCTACCAGATTCAGCAACTCCTAACAGCCTACATGATGACTCCATATTTGCCCTCTTCTGTGTGGATGCCAAAGAGACATGAAGGCCTTCCTAGAACACTTTTACACTTGTCCACCAGTATACTGCAGGGCTTACCACTGCATCCTTTACGCATAAAAGTTGTTAACCAAAAAGGAGCATCTCTGAGGAAAATAAATCTGAAAACTACATTTTAAAAATACATATATATCTACAGCTTGTCGGACTGGCTTAGCTTTTCTTTGTATTCTCTTAACTATTCACACCTGTTAACTTTGGATATTTTTTTTCTATTGCATTTAAGAAGATTAGGCCCCAGTGGGAGATAATTTGCTTCACTTTCCTTGGATTTTTGTATTCACTTCATCCTATGGTTTCTCTGATTGAACTGTCTTACAGGAATTACTGCCTGATGCACTTGTTCCAGTATAGCAGCTTGTACCAAGCACTCTGCCAACTGTCACTCAAAGTAGTATAGAAATTCACTTATGTTCCTGCCTATGTAAACCAACAAGCACAAGAATGACATTTTCTTGACAAAATTGTTACACCTTAAAAATCGGCAATTGAAAAATTTAGCAATACCATCAAATTTATTCTCCATTGCAATGAAGTTCTTCCTCAGTTACATATTATTCCATTGACATCTAACACATACAGCAGAATTCAGTTGAAATTTGAAATTTGCAGGTGAGTATCTATGTCAAAATAACAGATTAACATAGTAAATTTATATCATCCCATAACAACCCAAGCTGGATTTTTTTTTTCCCAGAGTGAATGCTTCTTGCTATTTCTACTAGAAATATAAGAATACCATACAAAATGTCAGGCAGTTTCAAGGAGACTACTTTGTTTTTGAAGAAGTAGGAGGTGGGAGATTACTGAAAAGAGCAAACAAGCAAGCTGTTTTATCAAGAATGGAAACAATGAAACCTGGTTTCCTATGGATTTACGCTATGGGTTGAGCTCTATGTGGCTTCTCTCCTGCCTAATAAGGATTCTGTTTATGCTGCATAATTCCTCTCAGACCATTAAAAGGGTCTTCCTCTTATATCCAGACATGTGTGTTTAAAAAAATGTGTAGCAACTTACTAGATTTTTTACTTTTTCCTCTCTGCCAAGCTGGCTGCAGTTCCCCAGGAGGTTCAACATGCTATGCTGGTAGAGACAGAGGACTACATTCTTTGAAGAGTGGTTGGTCTCTGTTTACAACAGTAAATTCAATTTCACAAATATTCTCCAACTTCCATATAGAGGGTATTTATAACATTTGATATAATTTATTTCTTATGTCTCTATTTTTAGGAAATACTTCCAGGAATTTCTTCTGTTCTGGGGAACACAACCATGGATGGAACATAAAGGATTTCTACTGCATGAACAACACACAAGAGATCTATAAATAAATCACTGATAGAGGGAGTACCAGTGTGGTGGGTTGACCCTGGCTGGATGCCAGGTGCCCACCAAAGCCACTCTATCACTCCCCTCCTCAGCTGGACAGGGGAGAGAAAATATAATGAAAAGCTCATGGGTCAAGATAAGGACACGGAGAGATCACTCAGCTATACCGTCACGGGCGAAAGAGACTTGACTTGGGGAAATTAGTTTCATTTATTACCAATCAAATCAGAGTAGGATAATGAGAAATAAAATCAATTCTTAAAACACCTTCCCCCCACCCTTCCCTTCTTCCTGGGCTTAACTTTACTCCTGATTTTCTCTACCTCCTCCCACCCAGTGGTGCAGGGGGATGGGGAATGGGGTTGTGATCAGTTTGTCACACGTTGTCTCTGCTGCTCCTTCCTCCTCAGGGGCAGGACTCCTCGCTCTTCCCCTGCTCCAGTGTGGGATCCTTTCCATGGGAGACAGTCCTCCATGAACTTCTCCAACGTGGGTCCTTTCCACGGACTGCAGTTACTCACAAACTGCTCCAGCACAGGTCCCTTCCATGGGGTGCAGTCCTTCAGGCACAGACTGCTCCAGCGTGGGTCCCCCGTGGGGTCACAAGTCCTGCCAGAAAACCTGCTCCAGCGTGGGCTCCTCTCTCCACGGGGCCACAGGTCCTGCCAGGAGCCTGCTCCAGCGTGGGCTTCCCATGGGGTCACAGCCTCCTTTGAGCACCCACCTGCTCCGGCATGGGGTCCTCCCCAGGCTGCAGGGGGAGATCTGCTCCACCGTGGACTATCATGGGCTGCAGGGGGACAGCCTGCCTCACCATGGTCTTCCCCATGGGCTGCAGGGGAATCTCTGCTCCAGCATCTGGACCACCTCCTTCCCCTCCTTCTTCACTGACCTGGGGGTCTGCAGGGTTGTTCGTCTCACATATTCTCACTCCTCTCTTTGGCTGCAGTTTTCGTTGTGCAGTTTTGGGGTTTTTTTCCCCTTCTTAAATCTGTTATCCCAGAGGCACTACCACCGTCGCTGATGGGCTCCGCCTTGGCCAGCGGTGAGTGCATCTTGGAGTTGGCTGGCATTGGCTCTGTCAGACACAGGGGAAGCTTCTAGCAGCTTCTCACAGAAGCCACCCCTGTAACCTCCTCGCTACCAAAATGTTGCCACATAAACCCAATACAGATAGTTTTCATCTAAAGGAGGCCTTGCATGTAGCTAATGGCTTATCTCTCCGGGAATTTTAAGATTAAAGACTGCAGGCTGTAGATGCTCAATGCTTATTCTCAGACACCTGTGAATGCCATGCTTACTCCACAGGCAAAACAAAGTCAAGTCAGAAATACCATCAGTAATATTAGATGGCCAGTGGTATACAGCCAGGCCCACTATCTGTGAGCAGGAGCCTTCTCTGCAAGTGAGAACAAGGACGAAATAAGGAACTCTCTAAAATTAAATCTCCTAAAACCCAAAGTGTACTTCCCTATCCTGACGTAAGCAAAATACTGTACAAACTTGAAGTACCATGAATCAAAAAGACAAGTTCTGTTGGAAAGCAAGAAAAAGGTTTCAACCTAACCATTCTCTCTCCCGTGAGGGGAAAAAACACCCAAACCTAAGACGAGATAAACCAAGGGCTAAAACCGTAACAATGTACTGAGCCTTCCTTGAGGCAGAGTGCTGAAATGTAAACTACTGCCCAGTTGAGGGTGCAGGTCAGAGATGGTAGATTACACTCTCATTCCTTCCAGCTTCTACTCTAGGGAATACCATAAATATCATAAATGACCTCTTTTCTTAGCCACTGGTCTGGAAACTTGCAGTTAATTAACTTCACCCCATTCAACATAAAGGTCTACAACTTCCTCCAAGTTTTTTTTAGTGAACATCCAGCAATAAATGCAGGCTTCCCCAGGCTTAGCTAACAGTTTTTAACAATGATTGGCAGCTCCTTCCAAGGTCTCCACAGGTCACTCAGAATCACAGCTTGCCCCTGGTACTCCAGAGGGGGTCTTTTCCAGGCACCAGACTATTGTAAATACTTCTTTCATGGCCTTGCCTAACCATACAGTTCAATTCAGCATGAGCTGAATTTAACTGACCCTCACCTAGCAAAATCAGAGTCTAGATAGTTGGACAGGGAAATATTTTGAGCTGGCAACCTTTTAGGAATAAATGACTACTAATTAAGCTACCCCTGTTGGAAGAGGAAAAGCTGGGTTTTTCTCTCCTTATCCTAAAAGGAATAAAACCCATGTTGCCTATTTTCTTTTAGAGTTATCTACACTGCTAAGGTATGTGCTGTTTCTACTTATTTCAGCTAACCACTTCCAGCCAAGAATGCAAAAATCCCATGATCAGGAGAGCACACAGGCTGACCCCAAAGACTACTGGTTACAGCATACAGCTACAGCTTCTTGAACAACCTGCGTGTCCTATGTAGTCACTAGACTATAGAATAAATATATCAAAGAGAACAAACTTAAATAGCAAATCTTTGACAAAATATACAAAAAAATTCCAATTCATTTCGCAAACATAGGGTCCTCTTTACAGCAAAACTACAGAAGCACAACTGGCAAAACTACTTCCTGGTTTTGGTGCACTTAAATGACTTCAACCTAGATGGAGCTTCCAGAAGGAGAGAACAATTTATGGTACAAATTACAATGGAAATCAAAGTGGAATGCTAACTAATTTAAGCCCTGATGCTGCAACTACTTTACTCACACATTTGTTTGCAAGACCAAGGTCTTAGCCACATAGTAAGCTAACTGTCAGAGTCCTCTATCTGAAAGCAGGATGAAAAGATTCTTAGAATATGGTACCAGAAATCAAGGGTTCTGTCAAACAGTAGTGATAGCCCTAAAATTCTCCACACGCACTTCTGAAAACAGAAGGTTGATTTATAAAACCTAGTAAAACTCTGTGTCGAACAAAACAACATTGTCTGGGTCTCTTTATGTGGCCTGCCTGGGTGACCAGCCAATAGACTGATATAATTTAATATTATATAGAAAACCTACCTGTAAAATCAATCACAGTAAGCTCTGCACAGGAAGTTCAGGGCAAGGGTGAAGTAGCCAGTTATAAAGCGTTGTTCTTGTGTTAATAGTCTAGTAAATACACAGTTCTTCTCTGCGGTTCTTTCTTTAGATTAAAGATGCCTGACAAACACCTGCAGGAAGCTGTAAGTTAACATCACAATTTCATTGCTCCTGAAAGAAACACAAAACAAAGTACTGGAATGTAAACTACAAAAATGCAGTTTTCATTTTAGATGACCTGGGAAGCTGTCTTTGTTACATTTGTACCCTCCTACCCCCCAAGAGGTAGGCCAGAGTTGTCAAGTCTTTTAATTAAGTATTTAAGCATGAAACATGTTCCACAGAACTCATGTGAAATGAGGAATAGAAGTCTTTGTGTTTAAGAGAAAGATAAATTGACTAAATCTGGTCATTGGTGAAAGCAGAGAACAGGCAAACAAGAATTCAGAGTTATGATCTCCTGTCTGAAATGACCTCTGGCCAGATCCAGTGAAGTAGTTAGGCCAAAGAAAGGTACAGATATCTAAAGTATGATACAAACAATCCCTGGTCTGCTCAGAAGCAACACTTAAATTTTGCTTCTGATGACTCCCCAAATTATAGGTAAAACAGAAGCGTATTGATCACGTGTAATATATCCAGTGAATTGACCATATGTAATATATCCAGTGACTGTACAATGCTGTTGAGGGCAGAAACTAGGTTTTCCCTCCTCTGCATTAACATCTTAACTGTGCTTTGTCTGGCCCAATCAGCTTGAATTTGTGGCTGTACTGTGTCTCAGCCTTAATAGGAAAAGCCTGTGAATTTGGTCATAAAGATACTCTCCTGGCAAATGGACAGTATGGATTTCAACTCCCTTGAGGTTGCAGTTGAAGAGGATACATGTTTCCTACTACCTGACTAAATGGTAGCCTATTACATAAAGCAGAAGTGCTTCACCTGCAATTATAGAGCAGCTGTAAAAAGTTCTGGTTTATAAATCCCAGCTAAAGAGAAATACTCCTCTACCATCCCAAAATATTGCACCAGATTTAGGGGTAGGGAGTGTTTCTAAGCATCCTTCCCATGTTTCCTACTGGCAAGCTTCCTTTCCCTCCATACTCTCTTGGGATCCTAGGCATCAGCTCTGGTTCTGCATGCCATCCAAGGTACCAAATGTGTAATTTATTAACCCCACCTCTTAACACCTCTTTGTTGCAATTTCTCCTTCTGAAAGTGGCGATGATAATTTCTACCTCACAAGATTGCTGACCCTTTACTGGTGTGTAACTGGAGACTGAAAGAGACTTTGCTTTCCTCAGAAGCCAGAACCATAGTGGTACAAGGTACTCTTTATTATGCAGTGAAATCGCTGATTGCATCCCTCACACTTTCAGACGACCCACCGTTCTACACAGACCCCGATCCTAGCTGACCTGAAACTATTTTATATTTAAAGATGCAGAATCACTAAATAGAGGGTTACTCTTCATTCTGCTAAGAATATAGAACAATACAAGGATGAGTGGCCATATGTGATGTACACATCAAAAATATTTTGTTTAATTTATGGAAATACCTGCCTATTGTGATGTACACTGTACCTGCTGATCTACACATTTCATCTGGCTGAAAAGGATACTCATTATCTTTGTGAAAATGATGACTAACCTTTAAATCCTTGGGAAATTACTGAAAACGAAAGCCAGACAAAGACGTGCTGAACCTGAAGAGATCCATTCCAGCTGAAGCAAGCAACAACCAGGATGTATCCCTTTCATAGCTCGGTATTTTGGGGTAACTATTTTAATGCTTACGGCTAGGCAGGGATCAGTCTGTGGCAGGGCATCGCCTCACCCAGGCTTCTGCCTGTGCAACGCAGCCCTCCACACAAAAATCCTTTTCCCTGCTCTCTTACAGCTCCCCATCGCCCGAGCCTAAACAAATAAGGAGGCCACACGCATAGGGCGTTTGGGGACACAGATGTCTGTCAGTGTCTTTGTTAAACCTGCCAAACCTTTTCATTTGTGACCCAATTCGCTCAGCTTTGTAACAACTCCCTGGTTGTATATTAACCCCCTAGTTACATTTGCTGTCTGCACCGAGGTATCAGTCAACCCATTCGTCTTTTAATTGACTGCTTGGCTGCATCCCGGAGCACGTTGTTTACTGAAATGGGTAAAAAGCTCTAAGGAGACCTTTCTTAACATATTCAGAAATTATATAGGTCAAGCTGACGGGATGAAGAAAAAGCTGACCCACATTTAGGAAATTAATTGGTTTCCCCCCTCTGCCCTAACCTTAAATAATGTCCATGTCCTGGGAAACACCACAGCAGCGGCCCACCTCGGGGCGGGAAGCCGCCGGCAGACACCGCCTGCCGGGGGCGGCTTTGGAGTAACCGCCGCCCGGGTCTTTCCACAGGAGAGGCCGGGCTCCCCTCAGCAGCGACCAGGGCTCAGCGCGCCAACCCCCGCCTGGGCGCTGGAACCGCCCGACGCCCTTTCGGGACGCGCCTCGGCCGCTGCCATTCGAGCCCCCGCGAGCCGCCATG